>NC_140170.1:127003073-127020573 GCF_963971535.1 Notolepis coatsorum | reverse complement strand
TAATATTTTTGACGAAAGTGCACTTTTTTTGTACTGACCGAATCTATTTATTTATTTATTTATTGGACTGACAGATCAACAGTGTAAGGATCCCGTTATGGCTGTCATGTCTCTTGTGTTTGAAGTGTCATGTATGTCTCTTGTCCATGTTTTATCCTGTTTTGTCTTGAATGTATAGAAATGCAGCTGTTTGCCGTATCATGCTCTAAATTGCCCCTTGCGGGACTAATACAGTTTTTTGAATTTAATTTAATTGAATTGAATTGAATTGAATGTCTTAGGTTGGAGTACATGTAAGATACATCTACACACTTATATTAATACACAAACACATGCACATATACATGAATGCCCACCAAAACACATGTTTTGTGCTTACAAAAAAATGCGTGCACATATGGAGGACAGCTACCCAGAAACACAGATAGAGCGGAAAACATGTGCTGCCTACAGACAGTCAGGCCTGCCACAACCATGCTACAGCTACACACACTCTGGCTTACAGGACACACGCTGTACTCAACACGCACACACGGACACACACACACACACAGAAAAAACATACTGGCTCAAGCTAACTTACACACAGCTCACATACATTAAAATCCAGACACACACATGACAGCCAGCAATGTGTGTGACTTGACTGAGCGTTGGCTCAGCTGCTGGTGAGAATGACATGAGGGCCTCAGGCTTCCTGATGTTTTAGTTAGTGCCTTACATCACACATACAGACTCCATACAACTATGGACACACACGTCAGCCTGTATATAAAGAAAGAAAGAAAGAAAGAAAGAAAGAAAGAAAGAAAGAAAGAAAGAAAGAAAGAAAGAAAGAAAGAAAGAAAGAAAGAAAGAACGAAACAAACAAACAAACAAACAAACAAACAAACAAACAAAGAATCCATGCCTCAGGCTTCATTAGTGATGTGGAGTGAAAACCTTGTGACTACATGTTTTGCTTTTCATTGATGTGCTGAATAACTTCCACCAGCCTCAGGCCTGTGAAACCCATTCTAAACCACACATGCAAATGACATGGACATCCACCTGAGCATATAGGCTGTTGAGTGTATTTGTCGTTGCTGCTGTGTGTGTATGTTTGAATTAAAGGCACAGTTTGGGATGGCAGTATGGCACGCTATCTTGCCTCACCCCAGAATTTGTTTACATAGTCATTTATTGGCCTAAAGAAGATTTGTTTTTAGCCTTTGATACAAGGACAGCTAGACATGAGAAGTAAAACAGGTCTCTATTTTGAGCAGGGCTTGATGCTTACTTTTTTCCCAAGGGGCACATGTGCTCATAAATGAAAATAATTAGGATCACAGTGAAAAGTCTTTGTACCGATTTTCAGTAGGCTTGGGTATTGTTTGGATTTGATCGATTCAGGTTCTGGTTCTTCTTATTGAATCCGGTTCTTATTGTATCTCTGTTCCAATTCCAATATATAATTTGGTGGGGGAGAACATGTAATATCAAGAACCAAAACTACCTTTCAGTCTTGGCAGATTTAGACTATAGCCAGTGAATTGTGAACCATGAGATGAAGGTATATTTTTCTCTTAACTTAGCCAATGCATGCATCCATACTGTATAACATCACCACCGTCCAGCACAGCAACAGTCTCCTTTTGGCCTCGAAAGAAAAGCTAAAATAGAAAATTCTAAAATAGAAACCTAATCAAAACCCAATTTTACATTGCTGAATGTGAGGCTTAAAAGAGAAAGAATCATCAATATCGATTCCTAGATATTTGTATTGAGATACAGACTCAGTCTCAGAGCCTGAAAAGTGGTGATTGATGGAAGGTTCAGTGGCTTTATCTTTGCATTTGAAAACAACATGAGTTTGTTGATGATAGATGTGTGTTGTTTGGATATTTTTAAACAAATGCCACTCCATGGTCCAAATCATTGTACAATTCTGCTGTCAGTTGCCGTGGTGACAGGTTGGGTAAATATAATCCCGAATTTTGAGTGAAGGTCACCTGACAGCTCCTTAGCAACTAGCAAACAATGGAGTTCAGTGTGACGCAAATTGAATACAATATCTTCTCCACACGTTCTGCTCACTGTAAAACAATTCATCCATTCAAACACACAGACAGGCAGGCTGGCAAGCAGAAAGACAGGTAGACAGAGAGACAGGCAGGCTGACATACAAGCAAACAGACACTCTGAAAGACAGACAGACAGACAGACAGACAGACAGACAGACAGACAGACAGACAGACAGACAGACAGACAGACAGACAGACAGACAGACAGACAGACAGACAGACAGACAGACAGACAGACAGACATACAGACAGACAGACAGACAGACAGACAGACAGACAAGGAGGCTGGTAGACAGGTTAAACGAGAGGCAGGCAGACAGACTGACATACAGATCTGAAGCAGAATATGAAGTTAGTGTGAATTAAACATGATCAGTGATGAGAATGAAATGTGTGCCTTGTGCTTTATTGATGTTACAAAGCACTGCAATAAATTGCCAAGACACAACACAATCATTAGTATGCAGAAACTCCCAGATAACTAGAACTACTGTAACACACATCTTTTCATTCTTTCTTTTCTTTCTGACCCACAGGAATAAGTCAATGTCCTTCATGTGTGTTTTGACCTGCTTCCCTCAGGAAAGCGCTTTAGACAGCCTGCCTGTAAAACAAACAGAAGACAGTTTGGGTTTGTCCCAGAGGCCATTCGACTGGTGAATGGCCACAGTACAAGGAAAGGTCAGTTTACTAACGTGCACCCTTTGACCCCTTGATTTTAATATTTTTGACGAAAGTGCACTTTTTTTGTACTGACCGAATCTATTTATTTATTTATTTATTGGACTGACAGATCAACAGTGTAAGGATCCCGTTCTGGCAGTGTCATGTCTCTTGTGTTTGAAGTGTCATGTATGTCTCTTGTCCATGTTTTATCCTGTTTTGTCTTGAATGTATAGAAATGCAGCTGTTTGCCGTATCATGCTCTAAATTGCCCCTTGCGGGACTAATACAGTTTTTTGAATTTCATTTAATTGAATTGAATTGAATTGAATGTCTTAGGTTGGAGTACATGTATTTTTATTTGAGGCATGAAGACGTTAGCATCATTGTTTTCCAATGTGAACGCTGCATGGCTCTTCAGTTGCAGATTCTCACAACTCAACTTTAACGTTCCAGTTGGGCTGCAGCAATTAGTTAACTAAATGACTAAATGTAAATGATGTAGTTAACGCTAGTTTGAACATGGATCATTGACTGATACTTAAATCTACAGATCACATTGTCCCTCTGCTGAATCGTTAAGTTAAATAGCGTACGCCAAATAATTTCCAAGCAGCAATGAAACAAACTAGAGTACAGAGGGGGTGTGTACTGAGAATAATAATAATAATAATAATAATAATAATAATAATAATAATAATAATAATAATAATAATAATAATAATAATAATAATAATAATAATAATAATAATAATAATAGATCAAATTTATATAGCGCCTTTCATAGAACCCAAGGTCGCTTCACAATCAGGACAAAAAATAGGGCAAGGAAAAATAGGGGGGGGGGGGGAGAGGGGATGAGGGAAGGTAAGGGATAATGGACCTAATCTAATCTAAACTAATTGATGGGGAAAAGCCTTGGTGAAGAGGTGTGTTTTTAGAGCGGATTTGAAGGTGTCCAGGGTTGGGGCCTTGCGGATTTCGGGGGGGAGAGAGTTCCAGAGGGTAGGGGACGCCACGCTGAAGGCTCTGTCCCCAAAAGTCCGTAACCTGGTGCGAGGGATGGAGAGGAGACCTAGATCAGAGGATCGTAGGTTCCGGGATGGAGTGTACTGGTGGAGGAGATCAGACAGGTACCGGGGGGCGAGGGCATGGAGGGATTTGTAGGTGAGGAGCAGGAGTTTGAAGGTGATGCGGAACTTGACTGGAAGCCAGTGGAGATGGATGAGGGTGGGGGTGATGTGCTGCCAGGGCTTGGTGTGAGTGAGAACCCTGGCAGCTGAGTTCTGAACATACTGGAGCCTGTCCAGGGCTTTGCTGGGTACCCCGAACAGGACTCCATTACAGTAGTCCAACGGGAGGTGACGAATGAGTGGATCAGGGTCTCAGCCACAGAGTCTGAGAGTGAGGGTCGGAGACGGGAGATGTTTCTGAGGTGGTAGAAGGCAGACTTGGTGACGGATTTGATGTGGGAGTGAAATGAAAGTGTGGAGTCAAGGGTGACGCCCAGGTTACGGACTTCGAGAGACGGGGAGATGGAACAGCCGTCAACGTGGAGGAGGAGATCTCCAACCTTCCCGAGCAGTGCTTTGGGGGCCACAACCATGAGCTCTGTCTTTTTGCTGTTGAGTTTAAGTAATTTGGTTGACATCCAGGTTTTTATAGCGTGGAGGCAGTTGACTACAGAATGTGGGGGGAGCTGGGAGGATGGTGAGGTGCTGATATAGAGCTGAGTATCATCAGCATAACAATGAAAGTTGAGTCCGTGGTGACGTATAATCTGACTGAGGGGGAGCATGTAAATGGTGAATAGTAGGGGACCCAGCACGGAGCCCTGGGGGACACCGTGGTTGACTGGGGCCGGGGGGGAGGATGAGCCGCTGGCGCTGCCAAACTGAGATCTATTTGTGAGATATGAATGAAACCATGACAGAGCTGTACCGGTGATGCCTAGGTTGTCGGAGAGGCATTTGAGGAGGACTGAGTGGGATATTGTGTCGAACGCCGCGGAGAGGTCGAGAAGGATGAGGAGGCTGATGTGTCCGGAGTCTGCAGCAAGGAGGAGGTCATTAGTGATCTTGATGAGGGCGGTCTCTGTGCTGTGATGTGCTCGGTAGGCTGACTGAAGGGGTTCATAGAGCTCATGGTTGGACAGATGTTGATGAAGCTGGGCGGAGACTGCCCTTTCCAAGGTTTTACTTAGGAAAGGAAGGTTGGAGATCGGCCGGTAGTTGTCCAGCACCTCAGGGTCCAAACCAGGCTTTTTTAGGATGGGAGTGATGGAGGCGGTTTTGAAACAGGAGGGAACTATTCCAGATGACAGAGAGGAGTTGATGATGTCTGTTATGATGGGGCAGAGGGTAGGAAGGCAGGCCTTGACCAGCACCGTAGGCATGGGGTCGAGGGAGCAGGTGGAAGCTTTGGCTCTGGTAACCAGCTTCATGACCAGCGGAACATCCACTGGGGAGAAGGAGGAGAGAGAGCACTGGGGATGGAGGGATGTCGCTGGGAGCATGTAGTCCGGCGTCAGGGGTAAGTGAGGAGGGGAGGGGGCGGGCACCGTGAGTTGTTGGTGGATGGAAGTCACTTTAGCCTGGAAAAAGTCAAGGAACTTAGAGCAGAGGTCGGGAGCATCAGCAGTGTGGGAGGCAGTGAGAAAGCGGAGGAGACGATTTATAGTTGAGAAAAGCGATCTGTTATTTTGCTGTGAGGTGATGAGGGTGGAGTAGTATGCGGTCCTGGTCTTGGAGAGAGCCTCTCTGTAGGACCTCACGTGGTCGACGAAGGCCAGACGGTGGATGGTGAGGCCAAATCGCTTGGAGAGTCGCTCCAGTCGTCGACCAGCTCTTTTCATTGAGCGGAGGTCAGAGGTAAACCATGGGGCAGGGCGAGGAAAGGACACATTCCGGCTTCTGAGGGGCGCCAGAGAGTCCAGGCTGAGGGAGAGGGCGGCATTGTAACAGGCCGCTAAGGTGTCCGGGGAGGTATCGGAGGGAACCGGGGCCATGTGGGTAGTGATGAGGTCAGATAGGGCTGATGCACACACTGACTTGGTGTCCCTGAATGTGAGGGTGCGCGTTGGGCGTTGCCTTGGCGGGGGGATAGGGACAGTGAAAAAAATGGCATGGTGGTCAGATACCGCAAGGTCTAGACACTGCAGGTGGGAGGGGGGGTTACCGGTGGAGCAGACCAGATCCACAGTGTGACCTTTGGAGTGGGTGGGGCCCTGGACATGCTGCGTGATGCTGAGGCAGTCCAGAAGCGACAGGAAATCGGCGGCAAAGTTGCAGTTGATGGAGTCAACATGAATGTTGACATTTCCGAGCAGATAGGTGGTCAGGGACCTGGAGCAGAAGGAGGACAGGAGCTCGGTTAGCTCTGACAGGAAGGTGGTGGAGGCTTTGGGGGGGCGGTAAATCAGGGCAAATTGAGGTTGAGGTTCAGGAGATCCGGAGAGAGAGAATGTAATGCATTCGAATGATGTGAGATCAGGAGTGGGGATCTCCTTGACCTGGAAGTCTGTATGATGAATGACAGCCAGCCCGCCGCCACGGCCCGTGGAGCGCGGTTTCTGGAGGTAGATGTAACCGGGGGGTGTAGCTTGGTTTAGTGTGATGAAATCCAGTTTATTTTGCCATGTTTCAGTCAAACATAAAAAATCCAGTTTTCTTTCAGTGATGATATCATGGATGAGTAGTGCCTTGTTATTGAGGGAGCGAGTATTGAGCAGCATGAAAGTGGCTGTGGAGGAGACAGGCAGAGTGGGAGGGGTGCTACTGTCTGAGCAGGCCAGGGGCTTCAGACAGCTGGTGCGCACGTGAGGTGTGTTGTGATGACGTCGATGAACAACACGGAAGCGCGGAGCAGATACTACCACGGGAATAGTGGAATCTGTGCAGATGAGTTTGTAGCGGGATGCTCGATGTATATAGCGGGGGCGTTGAAGGAGTCCGAGTGATCTGATGGTATCCAGCCAGATTGGCACAACGGCGTTGAAAAAACTCCGAAGTTGGCGAGAGGAGTATGTTAGCATATCGACCGGAGCAGCTAACCGGCTAACGACCAGCCACATACAATGAATCCAGCCTCGGACAACAGCACACTGCGGTGGAGTGATCAAAACTCACAAACAGTCCAGGTACATGTAGAGAGTTAATCCAGTTGGGGAAAAACAGGTGACGGAAAAAAGATGATCCAAACCAAAAACCCAGGAGTAGAGGGAAGCCGGCTGGCTAGTTTGACAACGGGGCTAACGATGCTAACAGCTGACGCTGACAGCTGGCAGGTAGCAAACACTAGCCCAGCTGATCAGCAGAGAGGGTGAGTAAACACAAAAACCGGATAAATGAAAATTATCACACGGTTATGGCAAAGTAAAAAAAGATCTGAATCTAACGTTAGCAGCCCAGACAAAAAAAAATTGTAAGGGAAGGAACTCAGTGGAGCGACTGAGGTAAAGGTAAAGGTAATCAATTTCAAGACAAAACACGAACAACAAGAACATGAATACATTTTTGGAATTTGTGAATCCGTAGAGATTATGTGAATCGATTTAGATGTGCTTCCTCCTGGTCCACTGATTGGAGACAAGAAGACTGAGGCATGGTAGGCATGTTCAGAGATTATTCAAATGTCAAGTCTCTCAGAGCCAGATAAGACGTGAATACCACGTCAGGATATGCATATTCCATCCGGATGGCCGCAACACAAGCAGCTCCCTAAAGCTGACGAACAGCCACAACACTCACCAAGCACCCAGACAAATACACAGATACAGCACTCACCAAGCACCCAGACAAATACACAGATACAGCACTCACCAAGCACCCAGACAAATACACAGATACAACACTCACCAAGCACCCAGACAAATACACAGATACAGCACTCACCAAGCACACCCAGACAAATACACAGATACAGCACTCACCAAGCACCCAGACAAATACACAGATACAGCAAATGGTAAAATGGCTGCTTTTTTATATAGCTCTTTACAATTTATTACTCACATTTTCCCCATTCACTCACACATTTACACACCGACGGCGGAGGCAACCATGCAAGGTGCCAACCTGCTCATCGGGAGCAATTAGGGGTTAAGTGTCTTGCTCAAGGACACATCAACACGCTGCCCGGGAGGAGTGGGAATCGAACCGGGAACCTCTGGATTGCCAGACGACTGCTCTACCTCCTCAGCCACTGTCGCCCGACAGCACTCACCAAGCACCCAGACAAATACACAGATACAGCACTCACCAAGCACACAAACAAATACACAGATACAGCACTCACCAAGCACACAAACAAATACACAGATACAACACTCACACTTCAGCATTAAAAAAAGAGCTATTGTGGTCAACATGAAGGTTGGCACATTCTGCTGAACCTGCCCTGAGGCACGGATTTTAGCTCAGGGGTAAAGAAAAATGCATGCTTGAGAGAGATAGAGAATGTGTGTGTGTGTGTGTGTACTAATATATAATATATTGTAATTTAATCTTATGTTATTTAATTTAATTTCACTAATTTTACTTAATTTCAAACACAAAAATAACACAATGGACTTCATTCTCGAAAACATGTTCGTAAGTATCTTTGTAACTATCTTTGTAAAAGGTTCCTACTAACAAATTAACGAAAATTCCTGAACGCGTGAAACGGTCTTCGTAGGTGGCCAAAATCATCGCAGCTGGGAACTTCCCATGAATTAAAAACTCATTTTTAAACTTGCGCATTCTCGTACACCTTCATTTGCACACAGAAACGCCCCTCCAGTAAGACCAAGTTCCAGTACATTTAATTGATTTGGAGCGAATTAAGCGTTTCTGATTCTGTCATGGTACGTGCTTACTGAGTAGTATGTGCAGTATTTATAGCTATGCCATGGGTCATTCAAGTCCAACAACTCCAAAATTAGCAGCATGAGGTTTTCACGTGATTGTAGTAAAATAGTTTGTGTTTTAGTTTTTTCCTCTTCCGCTCAACAGCCATGTTTGTTACATTGAACGTAGCTCTTCTCCGAGCACAGCCTTTTAGTTCGCCTGGCACAAGATGAGGTTGAACCCTTAACCCCTGGTGGTTGTCTAACAAAACCAATTACATTAGTGATCTGGCTGCACGTGCACACACAACCACACACAGGCACTCACTTTCGTTCCTTCTTTCAGCAAAAAGGAATCTACGCAATGTTCACACACACACAGGCACACACACACACACACACGCACACATTCTCTTTCTCAGCAATGAACAAGCCACTCAATCATTACTCACACACGTGTGCATGAGCTCTTTCCATCTTTCTCCCTCTCTCTCCCTGAAAAGAAACCACTCAATCCATGTTTGCTTTGGCTGCTGCCAGTTAGTTGGTTTCAATTGGCTCATCAGCCGAAGAGCCACTTATGGATGTACCTCATCTGTGTATGTGAGTGGTTCCGCTGCTCTATGAACCTCTGTAATATAGGATTACGAAGCGAGGGAGAGAGAGGGAGAGAAATAGAGATATTCATGGACATTCCTTCAAAAATACTTATGGACATTACAAGAGGCCATTACCAGTCAAATATTTGGTGTATCCATCAGCTCCAAAAAGTTATCCTCCCAAACCTTTCTGTCTGTCAGTATACGGATACAAATCTGGCCCTGTCCAACAAACGGACAATTATTTAATTATAATAATAAAAAAAAAACATAGATGTAATATGTTTGTGTATAAATTGGAATGCACTTGAGAAATGTATTCTCTATGTAGCCTACAGAATGGATTTTAATAAGCCTGGTCATGATGAATAGGTGCCAAAATTATTGTTGATTGTGGCTTCATTTCAAAATAATTCTGAATCCATCTTTAATAACAAATGTATGCTCTTCTCCAATTTATGTCAATTGTAAATGGTGTATATAGCGCTTTTATCCTAACCGCTTTACAATTTTGTTCCTCACATTCACCCATTCACTCACACATTCTTGCTCAAGGACACTTCGACACGCTGCCCGGGAGGAGCGGGAATCGAACCGGGAACCTTTCGACTACCAGACGACTGCTCTAATTCCTGAGCCACTGTTATAATAAAAAATAAACTGTGATTGTTTGAGCCAGTATCATGCTGCAGTTTAGGGTTAGGGTTACTGCAAAACATTTTATGGCAGGACCTCCACTTTCATGCAGGCACACTTTGATTTGGGCTCTGTTGTCGTTTGAATAGCATAGTAGGCCTATACTCTGGCATCTTTGCTAGCGTAACCCTCATCTCATTTCACTGTATGCCCTGGTATGTATGTGAAAAATAAACCTCTTGAATCTTGAATCTGGTCTTCCACTATTGACCTATCTCTGTCACGGTTCCTACCTGGCTTCTCTCTCTCTCTCTCTCTCTCTCTCTCTCTCTCTATCTCTCTCTCTCTCTCTCTCTCTCTCTCTCTCTCTCTCTCTCTCTCTCTCTCTCATCAAGACAGGTGCAGAATGCAGGTGTGATGCTGTCAGCGGAGCAGCTGATTGACGTCTGTGGGCCAATTACTTCAGTAATATAACCCCGCCCCAGATGTCATGAGGCTGCCAGATCGTAACTTCGTATTTCCCAGTTTGTCGTGTTATTCTGCTCTCTCTCATATTGTTCTTTAGTCCATTGTGCTTAGACCGTGTCTAACCCTTGTTCTCATCCTTCCCTGCAGTCCTACCTGGCTCTTCACCCTGTTCTCTGGCTCCCGACAAAGACATGCTCTGAAGCCCTGCCTGCCTGACTAACTCTCATTGCCTTTTCCCGGAACGTATGAGGACCTGCACCCGTTTTGATCCCTGCCTGGCTAACTACCCTGTACCCGCTTCGACCCCTGCCTGGCTGACTACTCCGTTCCCGTGTATCGACCCCTGCCTGTCTGACTCTCCTGTCCCGTGCACGCCCCTGGACTGTACGAGTGCTTGCCCCATGTATCGACCCCTGCCTGAATACCTGACCATTCTACATTTATTAAATTTTACCCAAACTGGGTTTGAACCAGACGTGTCTCTGTATCTGCATATTGGGTTCAATACGTCAAACCGTGACAATCTCCTTGTGCATAATTATATCTCTGGCTTGGGGCGTGAGACTCAGTCAGATGATGAGTTACAAATTCGGGATCATTGACAGGATGTTCTGGTGGCAGTGTTGTTACAAATGATCTGAGTTTCATCAGAGACTAAGTTAGCATTAGGCGTGACAGCGTTGCGATGCCTTGGTGAAAGAGTCTCTGCCTGGGGACTGGCTCAGTGATGCTTGCTTACACCTCAAAGACATGGAGAATCCTCTTCTTCCCCACATCACTGTATGAGATGAGCAGGTATCATGCAGCTGCTTCAGAGGCGTCATGTCCACAGCAAAACTCATGTCCCAGCTACTTGCCTTGCTCTCTTTACATTCAAGCAAACAACATAAAATACAGATAGACAGTGGGGTCTGGGGGGGAGGTTCCAAGAGAGCGAGAGAGTGAGAGAGAGAGAGAGAGAGATAGAGAGAGAGAGAGAGAGAGAGAGACACACATGCTGATACAGAAAACATGTTAACAAAAGAGATAGGAACAGAAGAGAGAGGTAGACAAATATATAGCGAATGTGTGTGTGTGTGTGTGTGTGTGTGTGTGCGTGTGTGTGTGTGAGAGAGAGAGAGAGAGAGAGAGAGAGAGAGAGAGAGAGAGAGAGAGAGAGAGAGAGAGAGAGAGAGAGAGAGAGAGAGAGAGAGAGAGAGAGAGAAAGCCAGAGAATAATAGGCAGGAAACGATGCAGTCGTTATTGAATTAGATGCTCCATAAAACCCAGCTATTATCCAGGCTAGATCATGGAAGCAGAAACCAAGGAGGGTCAACGGTTGCTATGTATCTCAGTACTCTATGTATTATGTGGAAGGCATGGCCTACATGGGAGCAGATTAGTGTTTGGAATGAACAGGAGCCCATGATTACATCAGTTCAGCTAATTGTAGATCAAACACTACAGCCACCTGACACAATCGTGTCTCACCTGGTAGTAGCCTATAACTTCCCAAATATTATTATTATTGTTATTATTATTATTATTATTATTATTATTATTATTATTATTATTATTATTATTATTATTATTATTATTATTATTATTATTAATTATTATTATTATTATTATTATTATTATTATTATTATTATTATTATTATTATTATTATTATTATTATTATTATTATTATTATTATTATTATTATTATTATTATTATTATTATTATTATTATTATTATTATTATTCTCTCCTAAAGGTCTGTTTGGTCCCAATAGTGAGTTTTAGATAAATGTAAGTGTAATACACACTAGTGTATAATGCTGATTTATTTTGCATATAATCTCACACACATCCAAAAACTCTGAACAGATTTGCAGGCATTCGTTTAGTTTGACAGTTATTGAGAGTAAATGAGTTTGAGGACATTGAATCGTTGTGTTGTTTTAATTACAGTTCCATGACATTATGTAGATGGGACTGCTACCTTATCATTTCATTGAGCTGTAATGGGTTTCAGGGGAGGCTGACAAGCCTTATTATTAACCATACCCAACGTTTATATTACCACCACTTGACTGATTATGATTATGAAAAGGAATGTCATTCTTCATTATTGGAAAAGAAAAGAATCGTAGCGGCTCTGGTGTTGATGAATGCTCATGGAAATGACAGAAGGATGGAAATATAAGTTTGCTTTAAAAGCACTGGTGGTGGAGAATCAGGCGTTTGCATTATGCTCTCTTTCATGTTTTATTATATATATATATTGTGACGAGCCTGGTGGTGTTCAGACTCGTCATGGTTCAAAAACAAACAAATTCAAATGTCCACACAAGTGCAATATCAATCAATAAGAATATTTATTGATTATAGGCATAATATAGTTCGAAGGGCAAATAGAATGGTCGTAATACAGTCCGATGGTCAAAACACGTACACTCGTATAAAAAAAAAGGGGGATTGTTCAATACTCAGGAGTAGTCGTCTGGTCCAGGGTCAGTACAAGGGGGTTTCTCAGCCAGTCTAGGGTCCAGTACACAAAGAACACCTTCTTGCCTTCACATCTCCTCTCACTACCTCGCTCTCACCTCACAAAACTCTGTATACAACAATCTCTCTCAATACAATAACTCCAACCTCACCTCCACTCAACTATCTCTATCCTAGTGTATTTGTAGAGTGTGTGTCTGGGGTGTGTGTGTGTGTCAGATGTGGGTGAACTAATGATGCACAGGTGTGTTCTATCAGTACTAATCAGCTACCTAATTGTTTCCACTCCTTCCATGGCAGAAATATCTCCCGTCCTTCACATATCCATGAGAGGGGGGGTGATATCTGCCACTATATATATATATAGTGATGCACCGATGTGAAAATTGTGGCCGATACCGATAACCGGTATTAATATTGCTGTTCTGGCCGATACCGATATTTACCGATGTCGATATAACACTTTTTTATGATAATCACAAGGTCCTAGTGGAGAAGCCCCAGCCCCAACTATTTTCCAAAACGCTTTTTCTTTTTTTACTTTTGTAATTTCTTTTCAGAAATGACTGATATTTTGAAACATGCATAGGCATATAAAAAAAAGAAAAAGAAATATACATTAAAGTGTCCACACTCGTGCTACACAGTGACATGATGACCCTTCCTTCTTTTATAGTTTCCTTGGGAAGATCCAGGAGGCCGGCGAGCTGCGGCTCTTTCTGACCGTGTGCTCTCCTTTTTTAGTTGATTCAATGTTGATTCAAAATATAATTTTCAACCTCAACCAAAATGTTAGGGTTGCCACGGTGACTCCGGTAATAATCAGCCTTTGTCTAAACCTTTGGTTTAAAAGTCAGACAGCGGTTCCAAAGTCGATTGGACATGCGCGCACTGTCGCACAGGCAAAAGGAAGCAGAGTTATGAAATGTAGGCTTGTAAACATTTTCATAGTAGGTGTACATTACCCTATTTAGGGTGGAACATAACAGAATAGTGCTTTTGCGACTTGAGTCTGCTGTCTTGTATGTAAATGGTGTAGGGGGAGAGAGACTCAAGCAGCCAGGCGTATATTAGTGGTGCACGATATATCGGGCGCCGATATAATATCGGCCGATAATATGGTCATTTTTATTTTTTTTTACACATGGGTATCGGTCCGAT
This sequence comes from Notolepis coatsorum, assembly GCF_963971535.1. Classification (NCBI taxonomy): domain Eukaryota; kingdom Metazoa; phylum Chordata; class Actinopteri; order Aulopiformes; family Paralepididae; genus Notolepis; species Notolepis coatsorum. The sequence continues at coordinate 127,006,684 of NC_140170.1, read as the reverse complement.
ATCAAAATAGGGCCGATTTTAAGTTTGCTCGACATTGAGTTTAATGGGATGAGCCATTTAAACAGGTTATTCCCTCGTCATTTAAACATGTTATTACCTCAGATGTCAGAATCATCTGCAATTTCTTCCATCCTTAACTAGCTAACGTTTGATATATTGGTTGATTTCCTCAGATTGTATGTTTAGATTACTTTGTATAGGCTTCGATAACTCTCACCAAAGTCTGGCACCAAGCAGAGCATAGAACACTGGTATTCTGAGGTGGTCTTCCCTTCTTTTACGAGAAGGATCTTCCTCCTCATTTAATCCCTCACTGCCCACCATTGCTTAAATGAGGAGGAAGATCCAAGGAAACTATAAAAGAAGGAAGGGTCACCACCTCAGAATACCAGTGTTGCTTGGTGACAGACTTTGGTTCCAGTTCTATGAAACACCTGAACGCAACAGTAAGGTCCCCCCCCCCATATGCCAGCCCCAGTGCCTCAATGTCAAGTAGCCTACCCAGGGAACAGAGACCAGGGATTAAGCTGCATCATAATAGCAGACTGTCAACAAATGCATGATTTATCCTTTAGTAATACATAGGTATAAAATCAACCCTGTCCTATTTTATTAAGATTGGTGCTGGATGTTTTGTTCTGAGAGAGAGCGAGAGAGAGAGAGAGAGGGGGTGGGGGGGGGGGGGGTGGAGATAAGCTGATTAAGAGACAGAGAGGAAGAGGGGGAAGGTGAGAAAGAGACATAGAAAGAAAAGAGAGCGGGAGGGAGAGAATGTGAGAAAGAGACAGAGAGGCAGAGAGAGAGGAGCCTTACGGCTAAATTAGACTTCAACGTAAGTTTATTGTGGCTCCTTTCTCCACGACAGCTAGACCATCATAGACTTTTCCGCACCTACTCCAGAACTCTGCATGTGCAGATTGCCCACGGAGTCTCTCTGGATTGTCCAGAGAACTAGGTTCTAGGTTTATCAATCTGTGCGTGCGTAGTTCGGGAGTAGGTGCAGGAAAGTGACTATAGCTCGGCCGAGCAAGTGCCGATCAACTTGGCATTGGTCCCTCCATGTTCAGGAGACTCAGGCGTATAAAAGTCTATTGGATCATGTCTCCAGCACCCCCACAGCCGTAGCTACAACCACTTAATGGCAAGGCTCTCATCCACATTCATTCATTTTCTCCCCCTGCTCTCTCCTCCATGAGCTCAATTTAACGCGGAGGTGCAGCGGATCCCTCCACGCCTGTTATATATGGTGTGATGAGCTGCACGGTGGCCACTACCCTCAGCCAAGCATCGCCACTTTAACACTCATGCATACATTCTGCTTTACTGTCAACAGGATATGAGCTTATATTATTTTCTTGTGACTTAATTTGACCCTGTACCCCATCTTCCTCATTGCCATGGCTACAGCGCTAGTACCGAGGAGATAACTGGAATAAAACAGGTAAACGGAAGAGAGAGAGAGAAAGAGAGAGAGAGGGAGGGGGAGGGGGGGGGGGGGGGTTGTGGGCTTACAGGAAAATAGAAACCTAAAGAAAAGAATTAAGACAAATTGGAATTCATGGCTTTTCAAAAGCTAACCTATAGGATACATTATGCTGCCCTTTGAAAAGTAGATTCCAACTGGATATGCCTGGAATCTATATCATCCCAATGTGTCCCTTCGTCACAAGTTGCTGTACAAATCTTCACCCTTTAAAAAGCAGCCATTTGACAGCAGTTACACGAAGAGCTTAGCTGGAGTGACGTGCCGAGTCTGCTGACACAAAGTGTGGCTTAAAAAAACTAAAAATAATAAAAAGAAGGTGACGATACTGAAAGAAAACAACTCCTTCGTTCAGCAAGCAAGTGTGCCATGATGACCCACATACAGTACATGTGATTTCAGCACTTTTTATTATTTGAAGACAGGCAGCCTTTTAAGACTTCGCCTTTCATATACTAATTGGCAGCTCAGCGTGTGAGACAGAGAGAGAGAGAGAGAGAGAGAGAGAGAGAGAGAGAGAGAGAGAGAGAGAGGAGAGAGAGAGAGAGAGAGAGAGAGAGAGAGCATGTGGGGTGAGTGGGCTATAGATGAAAAACAAAACACAAATGTCCTCCATGTTTTACAAAGTGATGCACCAACATAAGATCGACATGATAAAAGTTACGCTCTACTCTAAAAATATCTCTTCGTATCATTTAATGAATGATGAAATAATGAATTAAATAAATCAAGATGTCAATCTATTTTTCAAACGTTTAAAATGTGCCTACAACACAGCAGGATTATGTGTGTGTGTGTGTGTGGTACTGTATAATGTGCTGTTGTTTTAACACTGGCTGACTGGATTAAACACAAGATACAACATTCTTTATCGGGCTCAAGTCCAAAACGCCATGTATGGTTGGGCCTGTTTTTTGCAGATTAGATTAAATGTATTGTCATTATACAGCACAAGTACAGTACAACGAAAATAAGTACAGTACAACAAAAAAGCATCATGTCTCACAAAGCCCAGACAGACAGGCACTGCGGCCATCTATCGTGAAGCTGACACACACATACACGCACGCGCACACACACACACACACACACACACACACACACACACACACACACACACACACACACACACACACACACACACACACACACACACACACACACACACACACACACACACACACACACACACACACACACACACACACACACACACACACACACACACACACACACACACACACACACACACACACACACACACACACACACACACACACACACACACACACACACACACACACACACACACACACACACACACACACACACACACACACACACACACACACACACACACACACATGGGTTACATCCAGTGTTGGGAAAGTTCACTTTCTACATGAACTAGTTCAGTTCACACATTTTAAAATGAACTGTTCAGTTCATAGTTCATAATTCAAAATGTTGAACTAAAGTTCATGGTTTCAAAAATGAACACATTTATAGTTTATAGTTCTTTTTTCAATACGTTGCTGCGAGCTATTATTTGTCAAAATTATTGCCACAACCCATATAGAACCACAGACAGCAATCAGAATACTGGCATTTCCATAACGCTTTGCTGCCGCCAATTCAGTCCATCCACACTAGTAGCAGCTGCAGCTTTCATCTCTACAGTATATTTTCAAAAACATGAGGAAAAACGTGCTGCTTGAATGGTCTTTATTAAGTATAATAATCTAAATGTACTTAAAGTACCAAAAGTGAAAGTAGTCATTGTGCAAACATATAACATATAAACATGTGCTGACATAACTCTGTACTAACACAACACGAGGTAGGAACCAGGCTGAGGTATGAAACTAAGATTGTACCTCAAAGTTCAATATTCAAAGTGCAAAACATTTAAACATTAATTCTCTTTTCATTAAGTCAGTCGCATTCTTGGCTAGTCGTGTGCTTATTCTCAATGTGCCGTTTAAGGTTTGCTGTCGTCGTCGTCGATGTACAGACGTGCTTTTTCAAACCGGGCGGACACAGTTTACAGACAAACGTTTGATTTTTTCCATCTGAGTCAGTACTGACTTTAACGTAAAACTCTTTTAAATGCTCATACGCCGACGTC
>NC_140170.1:126995573-126998073 GCF_963971535.1 Notolepis coatsorum | reverse complement strand
AAGAGTTATTTAAAAAAAAAGTGTGCGTCTGACAGACCGGTACAGTGTCCCCTGAGCAACTCTGACGGAACTCAAATGGTCTGCTTACTTTACACGTCCAGTGTAGTTTCTGGGTTTCTCCCGGCTCTGCAGAAGAGCTCTGAAGTATAAGGCTTTGGAAATAGCCATCTGAGCAAAAACTGGGAGGAAGCTTCCAGGGACTTAGATCCATTCACTAAGAACACATAAGGTGCTTAAATACCCTCCCCCCTTCACAACGTATGCACATTTACACACGCATGCACGCATACACCACACACACACACAACACACACACACACACACACACACACACACACACACACACACACACACACCACACACACACACACACACACACACACACACACACACACACACACACACACACACACACACACACACACACACACACACACACACACACACACACACCATGTCTAGACAATCAATAAGTGCTGAGAGGGTTCATGATGAGATGGATGGGAGGAATTTGTGTGTGTGTGTGTGTGTGTATGTGTGTGTGTGTGTGTGTGTGTGTGTGTGTGTGTGTGTGTGTGTGTGTGTGTGTGTGTGGTGTGTGTGTGTGTGTGTGTGTGTGTGTGGTGTGTGTGTTGTGTGTGTGTGTGTGTGTGAATAGGACAGCTGGACTGGTAGACTTTATAGACTACCTCCTTGGTAAGCTGGTTAGTGTGTGTAGCGTGTGTGTGTGTGTGTGTGTGTGTGTGTGTGTGTGTGTGTGTGTGTGTGTGTGTGTGTGTGTGTGTGTGTGTGTGTGTGTGTGTGTGTGTGTGTGTGTTGGTTCATTACAATTTACTCAAGCCTAGTAACAGACAGTATTTCTGATACTGGGAATACATTCCCTGAGATCCATAGATGTCCCTAGAATCAGATGGTCCATATGGTCCATAAAAGAAAGAAAAAAAAAATCTGTAAATGTTTATTCTACGTTCTTATGGAGTGAATGAGATAAAAAAATAAGATTATATAAAAAAAATATATATATAAATTTTGAGTTAATTTCATAACGCGATAATTTGCTGTGTAATTAATTAATCTAATTAACGCGATAAACTGACAGCCCTAATTTTATCTAATCAAATTTTAGCTAATTGCTTTCGCACTACCTGTTGACATAGGCGGCGCGTGAACCGGACATTAGGGTAGGCTTAGCTATATAGAGTGGAGCGTGCAAAGTTTTTCCTTTTTTTGTCAATACACAGTGCAAATTAAGTGTTCAAATGAAGGCATCCAATAATAGATTAACCATTGTCTTACCTATGCGACGTCGGACTCTCATCATGTCCTCTTAGAGCAAGCCCTTGTTTGCCAAGATCAGGTGATCCGTGTAGTTAATGCCCAGGGCCAGCCCGGTGCAGCTTCTAAATTACTTTGTTTATATGCCTTGGGAAAATACCGTATATCCATTTAGCTTTTTGAAATTTTACTCAAAATAGTGCGCTGGTGTTCGCTACAAAGCGATCGGCGGGCGGAGATTCGGAACGCAGATGTTTGCTTTACTCGGCCTGCGGGATCAGGATGATCATGTGAATGATATAATTGGCTACATTATTTAACCTGAGCCTATGCGTGATTGGTACTGCCTGTACCTGGAATGTTAAACGCTGCCACCTAGCCGACTGACACCTTCGTCATTGACACCTCGGCCAGCGGGCTGCAGCACAAGACACACACAATAGCCAGCAGCCTGCGCACATATATTATATATACATTTCAAAATTCCCAGCATAATACTTTGGGTAGGCATAGCCCCCCTGGCCTTATATCCCCGCCGCCTATGCCTGTTGAATATTTTCCCCCACATGGGTCAACCGGAGTGCAATGCTTAGCCTCTCTCTGCCTTATAAGGAGCTGGCAGGGCGTTTCTGTATGCAAATTCAGGGGTGCGAGAACACGCTTTCAGTTTAATAATGAGTGACGTTCTTCATTAATTTTGGCAACTTACGAACACTGTTTCACGCATTCAGGCATCCAGAGGAGGACTTTCGTAAATTTGTCTGTAGGAACTACTTACGAAGATAGTTACGTACAATTTCACTGAGATCCTTTGCTTGTTTGTCTGCTTTATAGATAGCATACAATGAAGACCGACAGCAAAGGACTCTGGGGGAGGAGGGGGTGTAGGGTGTGATCTTGAGTTGGATTCAAACTATAGCATATGCTCTGTTTCGTTCATAAACCTCATATCTGCATTTTTCATTGACTGTAATTAATAGTTTACTCTGTCCAAGATTATTTTTTGAGGATACAAGGTTTTATTATAATAGCTCTACTATTTAATACATCCCGTGTAAATTCTGTTCAGTAGTTCAATCTTTATGAGGAAAGACGGTACAACTGAACATTTGCATATTCAAACCCAGTAATGAGGTGGTGTCTAATGATCTGACAAACAATACCCACACGTTTTGAGTGCCAGCTCTGCAATTACAACCAATCATCCTAATCACCTGACCTCTGT
>NC_140170.1:126971130-126995373 GCF_963971535.1 Notolepis coatsorum | reverse complement strand
CTCCCCTCTATTCTCTATCTCCATCTCACATATCTCTCTTTCTCTCTCACACACAGTAAAAGGAGAGTGGGAGAGAGAGAACACCATCATTTCCTCTGGGTCTCAGTAACATAATTTACATGAATGCAGCTGCCCCTGTTTTTTGGAATTGAATTACCACTTACTGTATGGGATTGATTGGGTTTTATTGTGGGGTCTGGTGTGTGTGTGTGCGTGTGTGTATGTGTGTGCGTGTGCACAAGTATGTACATGTGCATGGGTGTATTTACGCGTGTGTGTGTGTGTCTGTGCCCACGCACGCATGTGCGTGTATGCTAACATTACAGTGCGTGCATGTGTAATTAGGTTTTATTGTGGTGCCAGGTGTGTGTGTGTGTGTTTGTGTGTGTGTTTGTGTGTGTGTATGTGTGTGTGTGTGTGTCTGTGTGTCTGTGTGTGTGTGTGTGTGTGTGTGTGTGTGTGTGTGTGTGTGTGTGTGTGTGTGTGTGTGTGTGTGTGTGTGTGTGTGTGTGTGTGTGTGTGTGTGTGTGTGTGTGTGTGTGTGTGTGCTCTGTAATGGCTCTGTAATGTAAATAAATCACTGGGTCACCTTCCTCAGATTGCATGCGTCGCTATTTCACCTGAGCTGAGAGCACTGCTTTGGCAGAGCAAGCTTCCCATGGATATTGCATACTTACTGTAGTCTCTCTTTTTTTTGCTGGCCCCTCTCTATATTATCTTATTATTATTTGTATAATTATTTTTGCACAATCAAGGAGGGCATGTCTCATGTATGTATGTGACTAATAAATCTCTTGAATCTTGAATCTGCGTGTCTATCTAACAAAGTTAAGTTATACTTTATGAATCCCCGGTGGGGAAATTCCTGGAGTGATCCTGGAGTGATCTTCAGCATAAGTTGGAAATCAATTCTCTGCTGACCTATGGTCAGTTTAGGGCCATGATCTGAAACCTCCCTGATAAATTGTGTAAATGAAAAACTGTTTTTATTAGGTTTTTACTATGCCTACTTGTCCCACACACACACACACACACATTCATAGACACACACACAGACATACACACATAAATGTAAACACACACATGCAACACTCACCGAGTCAGTGATGTGCACACGCGCACACACACATGCACACATACACAGAAATTCTGAGACACACATGCACTCAAAATACACACATTGAGGCACACACACACACACACACACACACACACACACACACACACACACACACACACACACACACACACACACACACACACACACACACACACACACACACACACCACACACACACACACACACACACACACACACAGACACACACACACACACATAGGGATGGGTACCTTTCACATTTGAACCGATACGGTACCGATACCGGTACCCAACGGTACCTTTTTTCGGTACTTTAGTCTCAAGAAATGTAATTTACCTACCTCAGTCGTGAAAAAATATCCAACTTCAAATAACTACAATTTCGACCGTTTTCGGCTTGCCATTGCTCCGACTGCTTTGTTGTTGAATCAAGTCAAATCCTAGGTAAGCATATATTGTGCGTGTGAACGTTGACATGAAAATAAAAAAGGTAAACATTTTAATAAAAAAAATTATCTTCCTCTGTCTCCCCTCTATTCTCTATCTCCATCTCCACATATCTCTCTTTCTCTCTCACACACAGTAAAAGGAGAGTGGGAGAGAGAGAACACCATCATTTCCTCTGGGTCTCAGTAACATAATTTACATGAATGCAGCTGCCCCTGTTTTTTGGAATTGAATGACCACTTACTGTATGGGATTGATTGGGTTTTATTGTGGGGTCTGGTGTGTGTGTGTGCGTGTGTGTATGTGTGTGCGTGTGCACAAGTATGTACATGTGCATGGTGTATTTACGCGTGTGTGTGTGTCTGTGCCCACGCACGCATGTGCGTGTATGCTAACATTACAGTGCGTGCATGTGTAATTAGGTTTTATTGTGGTGCCAGGTGTGTGTGTGTGTGTTTGTGTGTGTGTTTGTGTGTGTGTATGTGTTGTGTGTGTGTGTCTGTGTGTCGTGTGTGTGTGTGTGTGTGTGTGTGTGTGTGTGTGTGTGTGTGTGTGTGTGTGTGTGTGTGTGTGTGTGTGTGTGTGTGTGTGTGTGTGGTGTGTGTGTGTGTGTGTGCTCTGTAATGTAAATAAATCACTGGGTCACCTTCCTCAGATTGCATGCGTCGCTATTTCACCTGAGCTGAGAGCACTGCTTTGGCAGAGCAAGCTTCCCATGGATATTGCATACTTACTGTAGTCTCTCTTTTTTTTGCTGGCCCCTCTCTATTATATCTTATTATTATTTGTATAATTATTTTTGCACAATCAAGGAGGGCATGTCTCATGTATGTATGTGACTAATAAATCTCTTGAATCTTGAATCTGCGTGTCTATCTAACAAAGTTAAGTTATACTTTATGAATCCCCGGTGGGGAAATTCCTGGAGTGATCCTGGAGTGATCTTCAGCATAAGTTGGAAATCAATTCTCTGCTGACCTATGGTCAGTTTAGGGCCATGATCTGAAACCTCCCTGATAAATTGTGTAAATGTAAAAAAACTGTTTTTATTAGGTTTTTACTATGCCTAATAATTGATGTTGAATTATATTTACAATAGTTGTCTTACCTTTATATTCATCTAATTTAATTATTTATCTTTAATGGCATGAAATCTCGACACAACTGCAAATGAGGGCAACCTCAATTGTTTTTGAGTTTAAATTAGTATGGTTGTTGCTTATACCAGTGATGTCTCTGTCAGCATTAGCTGTACAGTCTATTTATCAAATCCAGATGTCATTAGAAAATGGCCACTCACAAACTGCTTATCTTATACATTTACATTTACATTTAGTCATTTAGCTGACGCTTAAGTTCTGTACGACAAGTCATCAGGAAGGGTACAACTCTATCAGCTGAGTAACAATGTTCATCAAAGTGTTGAGTGCTACAGTGTAGGTTAGTTTATTAGGACAAGTGCATGACAGTAAGGTTAGTTAGGGTTAGATTTTAATTTTATTATTTTTTTTCTTCAGATAATGGTTGAAGAAGTGCGTCTTTAGTCGACAGCGAAAGATTGGATGGGTTTCGGCTGTCCTAACTGGGGTGGGGCAAGGACTGAGAATAGGCGACTTCTCTTTGATGACCCTCCCGGAGCTTGGATAGGAGTAGGTCTGAGGCGGCCAGAAGATGCAGAGCGTAGGGGTCTTGAGGGTGTGTAGTTAGAGACCATTGACCGGAGGTAGGCGGGAGCGGTTCCCTTTGCCGCACGGTATGCCAGGTCGAGGGCCTTGAAGCGGATACGTGCAGCAATGGGGAGCCAGTGCAGGTCCCTAAGAAGTGGGGTGACATGGGCCGACTTCGGTAGGTTTGAGATCAGGCGGGCCGCTGCGTTCTGAATGAGCTGAAGAGGCTTGGTGGCAGTGGCCGGGAGGCCAGCAAGCAGTGCATTGCAGTAGTCGAGGCGGGAGATGTGTGTGTGCGTGCGTGCGTGCGTGCGTGCGTGCGTGCGTGCGTGCGTGCGTGCGTGCGTGCGTGCGTGCGTGCGTGCGTGCGTGCGTGCACATGTATGTGGGTAAGCACCCAATCTGTCTGTCTGCCCTCTAACCTCTACACAGAGTGACTGGTATTGTCTTTAACCTTTAACCTCTACACAGAGTGACTGGTATTGTCGGGTTCCTGAACCTCTTGTTGGCGTCCACCTGCTCCATCATCCCATCTCTGGCTCAAGTGTTCTATTACTCCATCCATTGACCCCTGCCTCTCCTCCTCATCCTTCTCTTCCATCCCTCCTCCCTCCCTCCCTCCTTCTCCTCTCTGCTGTAGATATGCTCTCTCTCTCTGCCTTCCTTACCTCCTTGTCTTGCTTCCTGTTTAGTTACTTCCACAAACAACATTCAACCAAAAGCATTACTGTTATGCTTTTGGTTGAATGTTGTTTGTGGTAAAACACTTTCCATCCAGTCTGTTATACAACCCTCCACTCCTCTCTCCAGCCTTCTCTCACCTCTTCCTCTCTTCCCTCAATGTTCCAATCCTCTGTTCCTCCTCCTCCTCCTCCTCCCAATTAACCCCCTGCCCCCCACCCCATCCCTCCATCCACTGCAGTCTGTCATATGACCCCCCTGTCCTCCCTCTATCCTTCTGTCTCTGTAGAGTAATGATTCAGAGAACCTGAGACTCCCCAAGGACAGATGGAGAGACAGAGAGAGAGAGAGAGAGAGAGAGAGAGAGAGAGAGAGAGAGAGAGAGAGAGAGAGAGAGAGAGAGAGAGAGAGAGAGAGATGAGAGAGAGAGAGAGAGAGAGAGAGAGGGGGATGAGAAGAGGGATAGCAGGAGTGAGGGAGGGAGGGGATAAGGAAGGGGAGATCAATACCTTTTAACGGGAAGGGGCATGGGGCTTCGGGTTATGGATATTTGTCCCACACACACACACACACACATTCATAGACACACACACAGACATACACACATAAATGTAAACACACACATGCAACACTCACCGAGTCAGTGATGTGCACACGCGCACACACACATGCACACATACACAGAAATTCTGAGACACACATGCACTCAAAATACACACATTGAGGCACACACACACACACACACACACACACACACACACACACACACACACACACACACACACACACACACACACACACACACACACACACACACACACACACACACACACACACACACACACACACACACACACACACACACACACACAGACACACACACACACACATAGGGATGGGTACCTTTCACATTTGAACCGATACGGTACCGATACCGGTACCCAACGGTACCTTTTTTCGGTACTTTAGTCTCAAGAAATGTAATTTACCTACCTCAGTCGTGAAAAAAATATCCAAACTTCAAATAACTACAATTTCGACCGTTTTCGGCTTGCCATTGCTCCGACTGCTTTGTTGTTGAATCAAGTCAAATCCTAGGTAAGCATATATTGTGCGTGTGAACGTTGACATGAAAATAAAAAAGGTAAACATTTTAATAAAAAAAAAATAAAAAAAATAAATATATATATAATTTTTTTCTCTCTGTATCTCACTTGAATCGATACTCGGTAGTACCGATGTGTTTCGGTTCGGTACCTCAAAAGTACCAAATTCGGTACCCATCCCTACACACAGGGCCGCCTCAGGGGGTGTGCAAGCAGTGCGGTCGCACAGGGCCTCGCGGGAAGGGGGGCCTCGCACAAAAAGAAAATTAAAAAAAAATTAAATTATTTTTATTATTTTTTGCGAGGCCCCCCTTCCCGCGAGGCCCTTTTTCATCACAGACCTAAAATCTAGTTTTGCTTATATGCTTATATATTTCACATTAGACACGTTTGTAGAATGTGTCTGACTTGTTCCTGGCTCTGCGGCTCTGCAGCAGACATACTCACTATTGGAGCTCTGGGGCTCTGCAGCAGACATACTATTGGTTTCAACGAAGGGAGGGGTTACATCATGTGTACGCCGGCGTGCGTCAGCTGCGTTTGACTATTTCGCACGTGCAGCTTTGGAGGTTATGCTTAGTTATGCCAGCCAAGACGAAGAGAGCGGTCATTCGGCAGATGGACTGAAGATGAAAGTTGTTGCATGTTAGACAGTTCAGTCAGGCTAGCCATGTCGGCTTAGCTAAAGGCAGGGACAGCTAGTTAGCTTTAGCTACGTTATAATATCGAGTGCTAACGTGTGGTTCAGTCGGGAAACTCGGGATAGCCATGATGATGTCGGCTAGTAGCTAGCTTAGCTAAAGGCTAACTAGCGTTAGCTAACCTAGAGAGAGCGCGTGCAGCATTGTTATGCCAAGATGAAGAGGACGGTCATTCAGCAGATGAACTTCGTCAACTCCACGCGGTTGTCTCCATCCTCTTGGACGTTTGGTGAGTTTTTAATGCACTCTATTCTATTCCCGCCGTGGATATATCTCTCTCTCTCTCTCTCTCTCTCTCTCTCTCTCTCTCTCGGGAGCCAAACGGGCCGGCTAGCTGTTGTAGCTAATGTTATATTCAGCCAAGCGGGCCGGCTAGCTAACGTAGCTAACGTTATATTGAGCCAAACGGGCCAGCTAGCTGTTGTAGCTAATGTTATATTGAGCCAAAGCGGGCTGGCTAGCTAACGTAGCTAACGTTATATTGAGCCAAACGGGCCGGCTAGCTGTTGTAGTAGCTAACGGTGTGTGGCCTGGTGTCAGTACCTGGCTACTCTATTTGCAGTTAGCCTATTTAGCTGATGTCGGCCATTGGCTCCTTGCTACTTTGTTTTCTGTGGTATAGACCCTCTTCTCTTTGGATTTAAGTGTTGATCTTTGTCCTTTTGGATCTATGTATATTCATGTTGCCTTTGTGAAGTTATCTTTTCCTTCTGTTTTGTTCTTCCATTAAAGGTTGAATATCCTTTAGGGGCTCATCTTTGCTTATCTCTCTCATACATGATCTCTCTAACACACACACACACACACACACACAGACATGCTCTCTCTCTCTAACACACAAACACACATGCTCTCTCTCTCTCTCTCTCTTTCTAACACACACAGACATGCTCTATATCTCTCTCTAACACACAAAATGACATGCTCTCTCTCTATATATTTCTCTCTCTTTCTAACACACAAACAGACATGCTCTCTCTCTATCTCTCTCTTTCTAACACACACAGACATGCTCTATCTATCTATCTCTCTCTCTTCAATTCAAATGGGCTTTATTTCACATTCTTGTATTTCTCCCAGTAGGTATGGGAGTTTTGAGTTATTGTCCATGTTTTCAAAGTCTCTTTGGGTGTTTGCAATTTGTGGGAAGTATATGTCTTGATATAGTGGGCAGGTTGTTAAGAAGTGGAGCTCGGTTTCCACCTCATCTTGTGTGCAGTGGGTCTGTCTTCGCTTGGGAGCCAGGTCTGCCTATGGCAGCCTTTCTCGATGTCTAGGCTGTGGTCGCTGAGTCTGTACCTAGTCAAGGATCTTCTTAGTATTGGGTCAGTCACAGTGCTCAGGTATTCTGCCACTGTGTACTCTCTGTTTAGGGCCAAATAGCATTTCAATTTGCTCTGGTTTTGGGTTGTTTCTTTCCAATGTGTCTCTCTCTCTCTCTCTCTCTGGTCTTGCTCTGGTGGAGGGTCAGGGGCATTGCCGGGTCTGTGCAGCGATAACACTGTATATTGACTGTAGAACGGGAGCTCTCTCTCGCTCTCTCGCTCTCTCTCTTGCTATATGTTGACTGTATCATGCCCAGCCTCGGGCAGCGCTATTATTTAAGAATACAGTATGTTGACTGTATGAAAAAAAAAGAAAAAAAAAAAGTATATATATATATATATATCGCGTTTAAATCTCGCACAGGGCCCTGCCTACACACACACGCACGCACTCACGCACGCACGCACGCACGCCAGCGTTTCCGTTAGCCGGTAATTACCGGTATTTGACCGGCAAAATCTGGTGAAGTCCGACATATCTAATCTCTCCGGTCATAATGTCCGGTGAAAATAATTCCCTCTAAACACAATTAGATTATTTGAATTGTATTAAAATAGGCTAAAATTAAATAGCCTATGCGATGAACGAAACAATCATTACATTTGTCGTTGCTTCACCAAGCAGCCGGTCAATGACATCCTGTGTCAGCGAGCTGGCAGCTGATATATTTACGTGAAGCATGGCTTGGCAGGGTGCAGTACTCCAATTCAGCCATTGGCAATTCAGCTGTTGGGTGGGGGCGCTGCTGACACCGCTGCTCTGCTCTGCCTGCTCCAGTGCTCCATGCTTCACGTAAATATATCAGCTGCGCTCGCTGACACAGGATGTCATTGACCGGCTGCTTGGTGAAGCAACGACAAATGTAATGATTGTTTCGTTCATCGCATAGGCTATTTAATTTGAGCCTATTTTAATACAATTCAAATAATCAAATTGTGCTTAGAGGGAATTATTTTCACCGGACATTATGAGCAGCAGCACCAAGTCGTTGGGAGGTGGAGATATACATCACGGCGCAAACCCACGATAATGTTGCCGTCTCTCTGCCAAATTTCTCAGTTCTTCGCTTGATATAATTAATACAAATGTCCAATATAACGGAATTCGTTAGCTCATAAAAATGTGATTATAACAGACTGCTGTTTATTAAGGTCGGGCAGACTGCCCACCGACACCTCAAGTCGGCAGCAGCACGCAGTCTCGAGGGACTTATTTTATTTGGAATATATTAATGACTGTATATACGCAAAAGTAGTCTAGTTTTAAGTTAAAATATTATAAATGCCTTGATGATGTCATTCTTTATATAGGCCTATCAATTGTTTTTAATCTCAATAAACTCTGACCGGAATTTATCCCATTTGTCCGGTAGATTGAAATCTACCGGACACTCAGACCTGCAAAAAAAAATTCTAACGGAAACCCTGACGCACGCACGCACGCACGCACACACACACGCGCACACACACACACACACACACACACACACACACACACACACACACACACACACACACACACACACACACACACACACACACACACACACACACACACACACACAAATGGATGCATTGACTTGTTACTTCTGGGAATTAATCTGTGCTCATTTCTGAACATGGAAATGTATACAACAGTAAATAATTGCACTGTTCCACTCTGTACTGTAACCTACTGTACACACACAGCCACATAATCTCACTGTTCCACTCTGTACTAGTTCTACACACACAGCCAATAATCTCACTGTTCCACTCTGTACTGTAACTACACACAGCCAATAATCTCACTGTTCCACTCTGTACTGTAACTACACACAACCAATAATCTCACTGTTCCACTCTGTAATGTAACCTACTGTACACACACAGCCAATAATAGCATCCAGAGACAAAGTAAGCTTGGCAGACATTTTTGGTTCTGCTGTTGAAAATGTCATTATCTTGTTTCTTTTCACAACTTGAAAAGGACTATCATGGCTCAGTCTGAGAAACAAGGAAATGACGCTGTACATTTTGTCACTGGGATTGTATTCTATATTTTAAATAAATATATATTTATATTTAAAATGGTCCCCATCAGTACGTGTGTAGGGACACTGATGTCCCATAAACCCTCTTGAAAATATTTGCGCAGAGCGGGGATGAAATTGCACCATGATGAATTCCTGCTGACATCTTTTACTGCCTTTTATGTGGTATTTCATCTGTACAGTGTCAAGGGGAACAATGGGATGAGATTACAGCCACTACAAATTGGATTTGAGCTGCGTTTTGAGGGTTGAACAATATGGACAATATATTATATGGCTCAGATATTGTGGTTGTGACACAGCCTGCAAAATCCTATTTTAAAGGTCTGGTCTTGCGTTTAGAATCTACATTCCCTTGAAACTCTTTCAGGAGCATATTGTGGTAATAAGTTGACCTGCTATGTGTGACCACGTGGCATTACTCTGTGTCCCACTGGATGTCACCGTGATGACAAATCTACATGTGTCTCACTTCACTTCTTGATCTCTCTCATTTTGTATGTGTATTATTTTTTTTTTTAAATGCCCATATGGAAATACTTTAATATTAAGATATACATATTAATTCAACATAGCCTATTGTTCAGCCCTATACGTCCATTATTTGGCATTCTTTCATTGACATCTTACAATAATGCATATTTGTCTACAAGTAAAATTTGAAGCAACATAAAAACTGTCACTTCCCCCGGTGCACAAGCTGCGTGGAGAACAGGGTGAGTTGATGTACATGGTGTACTTTCTCACAAATCCAAAATGTAGATCTACAAATCCATTTTGGAGTGTCGTTGTGTACTGTGGATGTACTTGGTAAGGTTGGTAAATCATTCACTGTGTGTGTCGAGTTTGATATTTTTAAGTGCTGTGTGTAATGTATATTTGTAACATAAGAATAAAACCACCCGAGGGGTAAATTGCTCTCAACAATATTGACTTGATGATCAACGTCAAGTCGTATTTGCACACAATTGTTAGTCACTCAGCCTATCAGGGTGTTTACTCATCCATTGCAGAATGAAATGCTTTGTGTTTCTGCCGATTTCACTCGAGCAGAGAGAGAGAGAGTGTGTGTATGTGTGTGTGTGGTGTGTGTATGTGTGTGTGTGTGTGTGTGTGTGTGTGTGTGTGTGTGTGTGTGTGTGTGTGTGTGTGTGTGTGTGTGTGTGTGTGTGTGTGTGTGTGTGTGTGTGTGTGTGTGTGTGTGTGTGTGGAGAGAGAGAGAGAGAGAGAGAGAGAGAGAGAGAGAGAGAGAGAGAGAGAGAGAGAGAGAGAGAGAGAGAGAGAGAGAGAGAGAGAGAGATGTACTGATTATCAAGCCTACTGTGTAGACTTGAAGTCTGGAGAACAGAAACAATATATTTTGTTCTTTCTTTTGTGTAGTCAGTCTAACCCACTTCTCACTCCAATTCAACACAAATTACATTTTCTCATTCCTGTCTTACAACTATGCAAGAAAGCTAAGTTAACGAGCAAAGCAAATCAAGTTTTCAAACAATGTTGAGATTTGAAATCAATCCCAACAGAAAATCCCAAACATCCCTAACTGTGACACATTCTTCCAATTCTGCCCCCTTATCCTTGTCATAGCCATGGATCAATAACCTATGCAACATAGTTTTAGATCAATAACAGAGTAAGCAATGATTGAAAAAGTGCCTGTACGTATTGGCAGTACAAACTATCTTTGACCTTGTGAGGGGGAGAGAGAGACAGAGAGAGACAGACAGAGGGAGTCAATAAGTCTGTCTTTTATTGAGCAAACGGCTAGGCTATATCATGACTGTGAGAACCAACCTCTCCCCTCACAGCAGAGTAATACCTCTATAGACATCTACACTTCAATGGTTGTATACCATACAGTTGTGCGCATTTAAACACTGTATGTATCATTTATGAGTCTGTAGTGAACATTAGTCACTGTTATCATGGAATCACCATCACAATACACAGGCGAGGACAGATTGATGAACAGAGACACAGTGCCAGATTAACAGAGAGACACACACACACGCACGCACACACACACACACACGCACGCACACACACACACACACACACACACACACACACACACACACACACACACACACACACACACACACACACACACACACACACACACACACACACACACACACACACACACACACACACACACACACACACACACACACACACACACACACACACACACACACACACACACACACACACACACACACACACACACACACACACACACACACACACACACACACACACACACACACACACACACACACACACAGCACTCCAGCACTGGAACAAAGATGCTCTAAACAAGGAAGATGACGCATTAAAAGCTGTGCCAATGGGATGGAAATGGAACAGTGTGTGGGACCTTTACAAAGGCTCTATTGTTAACACTGTGAGATTGCTGGACAACAAAATTGTTTTGCAGAAAGATTTAGTCGATTTAGTGTCAGAATATTCAGAATAATCCAATATTTACCTCAACTTCTATGGTGAGGAAGAACATGTGCCACATCTCAGTCAACACCTCGGCATCTGTCACTGGGGTGAATGGAGCATGTTCTCGCTCTAGTCTCCTGATAGGCTGTAAACCCACCAATACTGCCGTCTTGTGTAGCTCACACCACTCATTACAGGAAGTGACAACAACTTGCTTGGTCTCCCTTTGAAAGGTCTCTGAGTAGACCCACTGCCTCGCCCCACCTCAGACCATGCAGACTTGTAAATGTGTCAGCCAAGTCTGTGTGCATTTGACTTTGGGAGTCCAGAGGAGTCCGTGACCGTGTATATTGAGATGCAGTGAGCAAGCGAGTGA
Source organism: Notolepis coatsorum (assembly GCF_963971535.1). Classification (NCBI taxonomy): domain Eukaryota; kingdom Metazoa; phylum Chordata; class Actinopteri; order Aulopiformes; family Paralepididae; genus Notolepis; species Notolepis coatsorum. Next base: position 126,983,487 of record NC_140170.1, on the reverse strand, counting down.
GTGGCAGGCAGGCAGGCAGTGGCTCCCAAAATAGTGCGAGCCTTGTTAAATATTTTAGGCTCTCAGATGGTAGCAGGAGGAGGAGGAGGAAGAGGAGGAGGAGGACAGAGAGAGAAAAACATATCCCAACAAAAACAGAAGTCATGGAACTCTCTCCATCCCTCTTGTTTGGAACAGCATCGCTCATCTTCACCACTCCTGCTGAAACAGCACACATTTGATCCCCTCATATTGGCCCATGATGACCAGAGAGAGAGAGAGAGAGAGAGAGAGAGAGAGAGAGAGAGAGAGAGAGAGAGAGAGAGAGAGAGAGAGAGAGAGAGAGATGAGAGAGAGAGAGAGAGAGAGAGAGAGAGAGAGAGAGAGAGAGAGAGAGAGGGAAAGTCGTCTGATTTTGAAGCCTATGAAGTTGCCAATGCCACAGTTGCCATGTTTGGAGGCAAACAACATTACCAAACAGACACGCACACACACATGCACTGTGCTATGTGAACAAATTAAAAAAGATTTACAGCGGTTTGCTTTAAATAATGTTTGGCACACAAAGACCGAACTGACTGAAAAATATAGGCTACATTTGTCAAAGTATTAACTTAGTGCAAACAAACAAAATAATTAAACCTTTCTATTTTTGTGGCCACAACATTATAGACAAAGGCCATCAACAAAGTATGCATATGCTCAACCAGCACTAGACTTTCTTATCAAAAAGGAAAAGTCACAGAAAAGATTATTAGGGTTTTAAATAAGGATGTTTATGGGGTTTCTTGTATTAATAATAATTTGCACTAAGGAATGTTGTAACTGTTGTTATCAACAAAAAAGTTTATGTTACAAGGGTATGGGGAATGTTATAGAAACCCCCCCACATTGGTGTCGAGTTGGTACGTCCCAGCAGGGACCAGGATGTAAACAGACGCAGTTGACACCAGTGTTGTGCTAGTTACTGAAAAATAGTAACTCAGTTACTTTACTAGTTACTTCATTTCAAAGTAACTTCGTTACTGTACTAGTTACTTACACCCAAAAGTAATGAGTTACTGTGAAAAGTAACTATTTAGTTATTTAAAAAAAAATAAAAAAAATAAATTGCTCAAGTCCCATGCCCCATATACTCAAAATCGGTTGATCAACTTGACAGTTTCCATTCACATCACCGAACTCTGCTAAGCAATGTGGTCTAGAGCGTTTCATTATATATTCCCTCCCCGCTGTATGTATATTTCTCTCCCACCCACCCACCCCCTCCTAATGTACAGTCCTCTCCCCATCATATGTATATACTCTGTCAGGATCTAGGGGTAACAGTACTGTATATTTGAATACCGCTTATGTCACAAATGTATCAGTACTAAATACCTATATGTCCCTATGCCATAAATGTCATGTATGTTGTGTATGTCATAAATGTCTATATGAATTGAAAATGGGGGACCCTGATGGAAACAAGACAAACGTCTTTCTCAGGTCTGCATCCCCTTAACAATTGTATGTATTGAGCTGTACTGTATTGTACCCATTCTGCAATCTGTTAAATAAAGTTTTCATTCATTCATTCATTCATCCAAGTTCAAGTTCAAGTTCTTTAATAGTTGTCATACAGAAGTACAGAATACTTTCATACAAAATGCTTCTTACTTCTTACCATTCATTAATTCATTCATAACCATCTTGCAGCGTTGTTATCAAAGCATTGCAACGTTAGAATAGTTAGGATATCAATTGTGCATGAAAGGACTATATTTATATTGTTTGATTAGTATTATGAGATTCCCTGGCAGATTTCGTACATTCAAAATCCGTTGATCTTGAGTTTCAGTGAACACATTGCACTCACCGTCACCAGTCTGCGGTGGTCGAGATGTAACGTTAGTCCAGTTGACTCCAGCAGCCCTTCAAACATGTTCTTTATCTCGTTTCCATGTTGTATATTAATTATCTCTCCAAGTAGTTGCTAAATGGTTTGTTAGTTCGTTATTATTACTGCGTTCTTATTATGTAGATTCATAGCGAGCGTCCTCTTGTTGTTTACTGTAGAGAGCGCCTATTTCTTTCAGAACGTCAGTGGCCAATCAGAAGTGCGAAACCAGAATGAGGCTACGGAAAGAAATAATAATAATAATAATACTTCGTTTTATATAGCGCCTTTCTGTCTACAGTAAACAAAACAAACGCAGGCGAAATAAGGACGCTCGCTATGAATCTACATAAAAAGAACGCAGTAACGAACTAACAAACCATTCAGTAACGTAAGTAGCGTTACTGAATTTCAAAAGTAATGCGTTAGAGTACTAGTTGCGGCAAAAAGTAACTTCGTTTCTGTAACGCGTTACTTTGTAACGCGTTAGTCCCAACACTGGTTGACACACACAAGCTCTAGTCTCCTGGCTCGTTATTGAACAGACAGACAGACAGACACAACCTCTGTTGTCAAGCCTTGTCAATATACCCCCCTTCCCCAAATGGAACTGGTGTTGTGGAGTCACTTCGTTGTGAGCGTTTGTTTCCACGGTTAGCTCGCGGCTAAAGTTAGTTAACGTTAGCTCGCGGCTAAAGTTAGTTAGCTTGTGGCTAACGTGACGTTAGCCTAGCTCGAGGCTAACCGTTATAACCGAACAATACACCCAGGGACGTGCACAGGACTTTAGAGGGGCAGGTGCTCAAAGGCTGAAAAGGACACTATACCTATGTGTGTTTTAACCGAGCAAGCCCGATTTTTAAGGGCCCTTTTCGGGCGGGGGGGCCCCCTTTTTATGCTTTTTGGGGGGTTTTGGTGATCAAATATTGAATATTGAACTATAATAATCAGTGCAGGAGCTCATTTATCCTTGAAAGACACTTTTATCACTGACTTAAAAGGCCCATACATCTCCATAAATGTTCAGGGGGGAGGGAATAAGTGCTTACCCTACAGACCCCAAGAAGTGCTGTATATTCTGTATTGTTTAATATAAATGCATTTTTTATTCCAATCCCGATTTGTATTTGAGATTCCCAAATCCCATCGGACTTGACTTCTTCGTGTCCCTCAATGAGTGTAATACCAGCATTCAACTGTATGCGCCACAGCGGTTTCTATCATCATCATCACCACCCACGCTATGCATGAAATATATAGGTCCGCGGAGAGGCACGCTGAGGATGCCGTGCAAACTGCAATGGAATATGGGGCATCTCTCTCTCTTTACCTAATATTTTGATTCTATCCTGACATTTTTCAGTTGGAAGGGCAGTATATATGCGTAACGGTAATACAATAATAATAATAATAATTTTTAATTTTATTTTTTTTTTTTTAATGTCACTTTTTTGATGAGGCTCAAAAAGGCAGGTGCTCAAGCACCCCTTGGCCTCTATGTGTGCACGTGCCTGAATACACCCATGCGCCGAACTGTGGAGTTCGTGCCGAACGGTGTACGGTTTGAATGTGTAACGTTCCACCCCTACTAGTCAGATATTAGAATTGGACAGACGATACTCTGAAGCTCCCACTCCTGATCTGTACAAAAAAAAATTGCATTACAAACAGAATTTTACCTTTTATCAACAAATGAAACGGCACGGCTGCTATTACAAGCCTGTCACAGGTCTTATGAACACAGGGAAAAAACTTTTTGGGAAGCTTTTGGCTTTACAAATCATACAATCGGCTGCTTCGAGAATGATAACTGAAATTCAAACAAATTCTGGGCAGACAACCGTTGATCAAAAAATTATAAACAAGGAATTTGAAAATGTTTACACTAAGTTGTATTCCTCTGAGTCGGAGGGTGACAGCACTTTAATGGATGACTTTTTTTAGGGAACTCCAGATTCCAACAATATCTTCTGAAGATAAAACCCAACTCGAAGAACCCCTGACCCTTGAGGAATTGAACCATTCAATAAAGAACATGCAAACTTCTAAAGCTCCAGGGCCCTCATTTATCAACAGTGCATAGAAAGTGTTCTATTTTCGTTCTTAACACTTTCAGTGCCCAGCAGGGGGCGCACATTTAGTGCTTGAATGCCCACCATCCACTTCAATGTTAGCATTAATATCGCCTAATCTATGTTTTAAATTATGGCTATGTGTCTAATCTGCCCATCGCTTATCAATGACTCATTTTCTAGTCAACATTGTCGAAGCGGATTGTTTTTTTATCGGTTCATTTCCGTTTTATAGCATTTTGAAAAGCCCTCGTTTTCAAGAAAAATACGTTGTAATTTTTCGGCCTATTTATGAATCGTTTTCAAATAAACGCTAGATTATCGATAGTATATGTGTACGTATGCACGCTGGTGCCGCAAGCTGAAAATCGATTATCTTATTTCCTGATCGATCGCAGTCAAACAGCCATATCACATATAGGGGAAAAGCTTATATCTCCGTGAAAACAGGTCTGATTATCCTAAGACTGGTCAAATAGATTCCTTACCTGAGATCAGATGGTATCCAAATGGATTATTCCAATTCCTGATCGCCATTCCAAAAATCTATCCTTTTATTGATCCAACGTGTATACTGTAAAACACATATTACACGCTGTGCTGAGGGTCCACAATGAATCTGATCGGCTCCGGTTACATGCGTGAGAAGTAAAATGTGGATTCCGGATATTTTTTTTGTCATCCATTTTCATTGAGTCCAATCCAAAAGGGTGCATTACCATCTGTGAGACGATAGGGGGCCTGATGAGGCTGGTTTACCAACGGTAGACTCGGTTGATGAAATATGAAATATGAAATCAGATCGCTAATAAAAAAAAAATCACGAGAATTCTCGTGATGGGCATTCAGGGGGCGGGCTGATAACCCGAGATATCTCGTGATGGGCATTCAAAGTGTTAAGCACAGAATTTAGAATGTGTGTACGCACAGAAAAATCTGAATTTATCAAACGTGCGTACACAGGTTCTACGCACACTCCGTGTTGATAAATACCATTTGTTCTACGCTCCGCGCTCGTGCCCGATTTCAAGTATTTGCATATAGAACCTCCCGTAATTAACCATATACGGTCATGAAACACCCCCATGAAATGTGGAAAAGTGGACTAAGCCGAGCGAAGCGTGTTATGGGAGAAATACGCGACAGGCTGACAAAGACGTGTACACGTACGGTGATGTCGGATATGATATCTATTAACCATTGCTGCCTGGGCAGCGCAAACACTAATAAAGACCGTGCTGGAATATGACTGCCTTTTCCCGTTTCGTTCGATTAATACCCAGGGATTAAAGTTCTCCTCAATTTTATTCCAAATCGCGATGGATTTTGTACCTGATTTGTAGAGGCATACAATCTATTTTGATGTCGGTATTAGGTAGCCTATATAAACAATAATACGAGAGCATATACAAGAACAATGAATCTCACTGCCATGTAGCCTACGCCATGTATAGCCTGCCTATATGTGATCAATACAAACTTGAACTTGAATTCCATCATCATATTTATATGTTGTGTCTGTCCACTATGTTTGTTACTTTGTTATCCCCCCCCCCCCCCCCCCCCTATCTATGTAAAGTGACCTTGGGTCTCTTGAAAGGCGCTATATAAAATGAAGCTATTATTATTATTATTATTATTATTATTATTATTATTATTATTATTATTATTATTATTATTATTATTATTATTATTATTATTATTATTATTATTATTATTATTATACATATCTGTGCGTACGCACACCATTGATAAATGAGGGCCCAGGACCGGATGGTTTTAGTACAGAGTTCTATAAGGCGTTTCCGGTCTTGCTTTCCCCTCTACTGCTTGATGTTTTTAATGAATCATTTGAGACCAATACTCTTCCCCCAACATTTTACCAGGCCTGCATCTCACTTTTTCTGAAGCGCAATAAGGACCCCCTTAATCCAGGTTAATTTAGGCCCATCAGTCTTCTCGACGTGGACGCTAAAGTATTAGCTAAAACATTGGCCACTCGTCTGGAAGGTGTTCTACCTAATATTGTTTAAGATGATCAAACTGGCTTTATCAAAAATAGACTTCTATTTTCAAACCTTCATAGATTATTCAATATTATTTATTCTCCCAGTCCCAACCCCAAATGCCCAGAGGTGCTTATTTCATTGGATGCTGAAAAGGCATTTGACCAGGTTGAGTGGGATTTTATTTTTTCAGCCTTGGAGAGGTTTGGGTTTGGTAGGAAATTTATTTCCTGGGTTGGTCTCATTTATGTCTCATCCATGGCCTCTGTTCAGACCAACGCCTTTAGATCAAAATACTTCCACCTACAACGGGGTACAAGGCAAGGGTGTCCCTGCTCTCCTTTACTATTTGCGCTTTCCATCGAACCCTTAGCTATTGCCCTAAGGGACTGTGAATATCAGGGAGTGCTTAGAGGAGAGAGGGAACACAAGGTTTCTTTATATGCAGATGACCTGTTACTATATATCAGAGATCCGGACAGATCCATTCCATATATCATGTCTGTACTGGGGAAGTTTGGTAGGATTTCTGGATACAAACGTAATCATCAATCTCAGTTTCCATTCAGGTTGGCCAGAGGATCCTTCAAACACCTGGGCGTGGTTGTGACAAGTTAATTTCTTGACTTGTTCAGATTTAACTTCAAACCTCTATTGGAACGTACCATGAATTATTTTGATAGGTGGTCCCATCTCCCGTTATCCCTGGCAGGTTGAGTTAATATGGTTAAAATGAATACTCTCCCTAAATTTCTATTTATTTTACAATGCATCCCCATTGTTATTAATAAGTAATTTTTTAAGCAACTAGACAGATAAATCACCCGTTTCATTTGGAACCAGAAACCCCCGAGAATTAGAAAGGACTTTTTGCAGAGACCAAAACAGATCGGGGGCATGGGACTGCCTAACTTTCAGTATTATTATTGGGCCTGTAATGTTCGAGCGCTTTCTTTCTGGGGTCGGACCTTTGAACCAAATGATACACCTACCTGGTTGCAGATTGAGCAGGCCTCATGCCACCCTACTTCGCCTGGTGCACTGTTATTCTCTTCCCTCCCTTTACCACTGGATTTTGCCAAGACGAATCCTGTTGTAAAACAGTCCCTTAAAATCTGGACCAAAATAAGACAACATTTTGGATGGCAGGGGAATTCTCTCCTTGCTCCTTTGTGTGCGAATCACCACTTCCATCCGTCATTACTGGATGGCTCCTTTCATGTATGGACTTGTAGTGGTATCACACGAATAAAAGATCTCTATATTGATGGGGTGTTTCCCTCTTTTGAATTACTACGCAGGAAATTCAACCTGCCTCAGACCCATTTTCTTATTTTTACAAATTCGCAACTATATTAGATCCAATACAACTACCTTCCCTGATGTGCCTATTAGAACCCAGATGGAATCATTGTTTTCAGTGAATCCCTCATCTAAAGGGGTAATATCACACATTTATAATTATATGTCTGACCAATCTGATACATCCCTAGATTATCTAAAGGCCGCTTGGGAGGAGGATCTGGGCATTGATTTATCGGAGGAGCAGTGGATAGAGGCACAGCAGGGAGTGCATACAGCATCCATATGTGCCAGGCATGGTCTTATACAGTTCAAGGTGTTGCATCGTCTCCATCTTTTCAAGGTCAAACTTTCTAAAATGTACTCTAATATTGATCCTCTGTGTGACCGTTGTGGGATCCTCCCTGCCTCATTGGGGCACATGTTATGGTCTTGCCCAAAACGATTACAGTTCTGGAGTTCTATGTTCAAAACATTGTCTGATATTCTGGGACACGAGATAGATCCAGACCCGGTTTTGGCCGTGTTTGGAGTACTGGGAGAGGACAGCCCTCTTAGAGGACCCACTTATGCAGTGCCAATGTTCATAACCCTTCTAGCATGCAGATTAATTTTGCTGAACTGGAAACAGGCACAACCCCCCACCTGTGCTATGTTGATCAGAGACGTTATGCAGCACCTTAGACTGGAGAAGCTCAGATTCACTTTAATTTAAGGGGTTCTATTGAGAAATTCCATAAGACTTGGCAACCCTTCATTGACTACATTGAAGCTAGACAATCAACCTTATAACTGGAAACTAAAGCAACCGGGTAGTACCCATCAATAAATATGTAGAGCAGCTCTGTACTAATGATGTTAAGACAAATGTTAGTTGTGTTTTTGTATGTGTGTCTCCTATGGGATTGCGTGTATGTGCATGTATAAATGTAATGTTAGTACTGTTTGAACCTGTCAATTATAAAATGTAAAAGAAAACTGAAAAAGCCAATAAACAGAAGTAAAAAAATTTATAAAATAAAAAAACAGCTCCTGAACTAAGAAATAGACTAAACTAGAAATTGATTTTACTGGAGGAAGTCTCCTGGATAAATGTTTACTCACTTTAGTTAGACCTTCATCCTGGTCTCCACGTCAAATGTTGTGGCACTTCTACTATGGATCTTTGTACATTGTTAGATACATTATTTGCTGTTAGATGAGAATATGTGTGATAGTCAGAGAGCTCTGGTATTGAGATGAGCACCAGTGATATATGTATGTATATGTACTCTGGTCTGCATCCCCTTAACAATTGTATGTATTGAGCTGTACTGTACTGTACCCATTCTGCAATCTGTTAATAAATCAATCAATCAATCAATGGTTCCCAGTGCTTCCTGGTGCTCAACAAGCTCAAATTGGCTGGTAACACAGTAGGGGTGTAACGATGCATTGATTAATCGAAATGCATCGATTCTAATGTGACGATTCAACTGCATCGATTTGAATATGTTAGAATCGATTATAATCTAAATCAATCTAAAAAAATAAAAATAAAAATGTGTATTGTTTTTATTGACCTATAGTCCATTCATGCTGAGTGAATCAGTTCCCCCAGCCACATTTGTGTATTCAAAAATGTTTGGGGAATTAACTGATAGAAAATGTATAGAAAATGTATCGAATCGAATCGTGGTCAAATGAAGAGATTTCATGATGCATTGAATCGTTGCCTGAATAATCGTAATCGAAATTAATCGTTGTGAGGTTGCATCGTTACACCCCTATAACACAGTGATTGTTAACCTTTGATAAGCTGACTTTGTCAAAATTGTCTATGTACATTTTGAAAGTGCATACATCATTAATGTGAGTTAGACACCTGTTATCACTGGGGAGATCATTATTAATTTGTTTGGCAACAATTAAAATGTTATGTAGTAAATAAATACTGACTTCACAAGGTTCCATTTTGTATTTACATTGTAACTTCTTGCCTTGTGGGTCGCTTGGGGAACAGAAAAAGCTAACGATGTGTCTATTGTTTCAATGGTTGACCTAGTGTGGAATAACACATGACTGTTATTTATTTAACACTGTTAAAATTGCAATGATTTGTTAAAATAAAATGCAGTCTGTGACATTTTTCAAGTGCAGTGTTGGTCAACATTGTAAACCCTTGGGAAAGGTCTTGTGGTCACAATATGCCTAGCACTGAGCTAAGGATGTAAAGAAATATGTAATGTTCTGTATCTCTCCATCTGTACTCATGCATGCTGGCTGCTTGTGATATATGCCGGTACGAGTGGTTTGGATGTTAGTCACAGTAGATGTCAGATTCTTGTGAGATATTTATGTGTGTGTTGTTTGTTCTTTCAAACTCACACATCTCAAGTTTGTTCACAGTGTGTGAAAACTGGGTCGCATTAATCAATTCCCTCACACAAAGCAACTCTCAGATCTAATAATAGTTAATACAGAGAGAGAGAGAGAGAGAGAGAGAGAGAGAGAGAGAGAGAGAGAGAGAGAGAGAGAGAGAGAGAGAGAGAGAGAGAGAGAGAGAGAGAGAGAGAGAGAGTGGAAGCATAGGGGTGGAGTATGTAAAGAAAAAAAGAAAGAGAGATAGCAAGACAGAGAGAGAGAGATAGAGAGGATGATGGTATCTTTAAACGGAGAGAGACCATCCGATCTGGGCCTCCATCTCATCCCTAATTTACTATGGCACCATACATACAAACACACAGGGCTGGGCAATTAATCGAGTTTCAATTTCAATTAGGCCTATTTTGGCTTCTCACGATCATAAAAGCCAGATAATCAAAATTAATATAAAGATCGATACAAAAATGTGTCCCTGACCAGCGATTGTGGCCACATGTCTCCATTTTCATTTTCCAGATTTCTACAGATTATGAAAGTACAGAATGTAAGCTTTCAAATGATGTGTCATACGTAGAGCCATATGAAATCCGCGTTCAAGAAATCGCGGACGGAATCGCGGAATTGACCAATAAAAATGGAATCAACTGTAAAACGTGGAATATTGCGCTAATCTGGACTGAAATTCCATTTTCGGGAGAAGATGGAACGTTTGGTGCAAAGCAAACATGACCGGGGATGCTACAGAATGTTACAATACAACGCATACGTCACTTCCACACTGCTTCACAACACAGAGCAATGCCCAAGCGTCTGGCTGCTTCGATGTTAACATAGGGCTGGGCGATAAAATGATAATGATAACTATCGCGATAAATTATTTCCTCGAAATAAACATGAAACGTGGTCGCAAATTTGCGATATATCGATTTTCCAAGCTTGGATATCAGCGCACACGCACTAACAAGGCTGGCTAGGATCATTAGCTTGCACGCCGCTATTTTATAGTTTACGTGCGGAGTGGGTGTGTGGCGTGAATTCTGAGGGTAACGGTTAGAGTAGTGTGGGGTATGCTGCGCCACGGTGGACGTCATTGCAATGTATTGGGGCGGAACGGAGTATTTTAGGGTGATAGTTAGTACATTGGAAACAAGGCTGGCTAGGATCATTAGCTTGCATGCCGCTATTTTATAGTTTACGTGCGGAGTGGGTGTGTGGCGTGAATTTTGATGGTAACGGTTAGAATAGTGTGGGGTATGCGATGGACGTCGTTGCAATGTATTGGGGCGGAACGGAGTATTTTAGGGTGATAGTTAGTACATTGTCGTGGGATACACCGCTTGCTCTGGCTAACTGTTAGTTCCATTCTTATAATGCATATGATCCAGTGGCGGTAGGTTGCCCCCTGGTGGAATATAATAATCTATGCACTGGTGTGCGCAGACAGATGACGACATCAACTCGAGACATTCGCAGCAGCAAAACAAGTGAGTCTATTAATAGCCCGTCCGTCGGCGCCGGGCATAAGAAGTTAATTAAACTTGACAGAAATTATATCGACGATAATTATCGATATCGAGTGATATGAAAATAATTTTATAATTTTATCGCGATAACGTTTTTGGCCATATCGCCTAGCCCTATGTTAACGTCATCAAAAAAGCGAAGAAATTCCGCACTAAGCCCTAAATTCAGAGCAGAGCAGTATCCTAATGACTTTTATGCCTCAGGCCAGGCGATAAGGTGTTTTGCTAATTCTGTCAACATACCATGTACTGGACCCGCTAAAGCACGTGCAAAGATCACTTAGTCTCCAAAAGCCATGTCAGGAACACAGAAAAACACTGTGCTTCCCAAAACACACCAGCTCTCTAACGATGATCTCTGGTGATCACAATAGATACAGCTAGAGGGCGAGGCTAATCACTGACACTAGGGATGCCCCGATCGATCGGCCACCGATCGTTATCGACCGATACTCAGTATAAATATGCGATCGGTGATCGGTGATAATGCTTTATTTTCGCCGATCGTCAAAACCGATTTCACTCGCTGTCGCTGAGTTCTGTCTCAACACCGGGTGGTGCGGCGTCTGCTCATCCCTCCAGCACGCATGTAAACACGGGTCTAGTAGTGGTCTACTCTAGTGGGACGGGACACGGGAGGACGGCATCTCCCTGAGCTAATGTTAGCTTAGCTACCGTTACAAAATGACCCAGTCAACTATTCACTTTTAGTTTAATACATGATGAGGCATTGTCTAACCGAACGGTATCTAGCCGGCCAGCTACCGATAGCTCCTGACATAAACAAACGCTCCACAAAGTCTAGTAGAGTGTATGATACCTGTTAGCTGTTAGCTGTTAGCTCACGTTAGCGCAAGCTAGTTCACTGTTCAAAACTAAATGTCCCATTGAACTAAATAATTCACTGAGGCGTTGTATTAACGTTATATATCCGGCTAGCAGTAGCTACAGATAGCTCCTGATATCAATGTCTTATAACACTGATTCGATGCGTATTCGAGCTGAGGGCTTGTGAATGTGATTTAACGTTATACCAATACTAGGGTCCAGCTGCAGCGCCGGAGAATCCTTGCCGTAGCTCGAGGCTACTCGAGTATAGGGTCCAGGTGCAGCTCCGGAGAATCCTGGCCGTAGCTGGAGGCTACTAGAGTACACACAGACAGTGGAGCTTGTTGCGTGGTGGCGATGTCTCACAGATAATACAAGTACAAGTCTAATTATATAATATATAT
>NC_140170.1:126963630-126966130 GCF_963971535.1 Notolepis coatsorum | reverse complement strand
CAATTGATCTCTTCCACCGAGATATCTCCTCAGACTTTTAACCCCACTCATGCTCGACATTTTTTCTTGCTCTGTCCTTCTGTGTCTCGCCCCCCCCCCCCCCCCCCCCCACGCAGCTTTATGGTTCATATATTTTTTTATTCAGCAGAAGAAGAAAAAAGACAGTACATATATGCAGATATACTTTACAACTCGTTCTCAATTAACATCATGTCTGTACCGTGTTATTAAGAGACAGCTATGCTTGGGGAAGGGGAAGGGGCGTAAACATTTTAAAATAAATAAATAAAAACAGGTAAACCAGAATATACTACATGTGTGGATCAAACCATTTTAAAAAGAAAATGACAATAAAATGGGGGAATAAGATAGAAAGTAATAAGATGAAAATAAATAATACAGTGCCTTTATAGCCCTATTCGCTCTATACAAGCCCACTTTCTATCAAACTGTTCACCTTGCAACCTGATCAGATGAGTCATCCTCTCCATGTCCTGAATTTCTTTAACTTTGTTTAGCCATTGGTTATGTGTTGGTGGACTGGGTTTTAACCAATTAATTGTGATCATTTTCTTGGCAGCAGTTAACAGTATTTGAGGAAGATACACACTTTTCCTTCCCTCAATGCCCTCTGGTATGACTCCTAGGATGGCAGTTTTGAAATCTTGTGGGATGTCCATGTCGAATCCTTTTTTTACACCCCTGAATACATCATCCCAGAAGTGACATAATTTTGGGCATGTCCAGAAAATGTATGTATGGGAGTCGTACCTGCTTTAGCAGTCAATAAGGGGGTCTTGAAAACCCTACTAATGACCTTCCATTTATATTCTCTCCAGGAATTAGAATGAATCACCTTATGTGCTTCAGTACAAACATCGAACCACTCCTCTTGTGAGATCTCCTGTTGAAGCTCAGCCTCCCACTTCAACTTAATGTATAGCGAGTCGTTGGGGTTCATTGATATTAGGTTTTGATATAATTTAGAAAGCATTTTTTGTATTGAAGCATCAATTTGGATATTAGCTATAAAGCGTTCTATTGCAGAAGGGTGTAGAATTTTGTCCCAATCTTCCAATTAAGCCTAAAATGCCTTAATTGGATACATCTGAAAAAGTCAGTACTAGGAAGGCTAAACTCCACTTTGAGTTGTTCGAAAGATTTAAGCTGGCCGGAGTGAATAAGTTGGTGAACAAATGTCAGACCCTTTGTCCTCCATCAACTGAATCCTGCATTCAAAGTTGATGGTGTAAAGTCCCCAATGAAACCAATTGAGGTCAGGCCCGATGTTAAAGGCAACCTGAACTCTTTCTCGACCTCTCTCCATATTTGTATCGTAAATCTGGACCACACACCTATTGAGTCCTCCCTTATCTTATGTCCAGAGAATAATAAGGTAGTAAGTTGTTTCTGTGTAGATAAGTCTTTTTCCATTTTTAACCATCTTGATGACAAATCATCTGTAATCCATGTGTGCAAGGGTCTAAATTGAGCACCCCAAAAATAATATTTGAGGTTAGGGAGGGCCAAACCGCCAGCAGTTTTGGCCAGCTCAGCTGTAATGTTTTGAAACGCACTCTAGGTAATTTCCCCTGCCATATTAAACGTGAGAGTAATCGATTTAGTAAATTAAAAGTGGGGTTATCAATTGGGATGGGCAGCATTTTCGTTATAAATTGAGGATTATTGTCATTTGGAGCGTATACATTCAGAAGAGAAACCTCCCTGCCCCCTATGGATCCATTGACCAAAATGTATCTGCCTTCTTTATCCTTAAATTGAGATATGAGGGAAAATTGAACCATCCTGTGTATTAAAATTGCAACCCCACATTTCTTGCTCCCCTGGTGGGAGGAGAAGAAGACCTGATTAGCCCAAGACCGGTTTAGTTTCTGATGTTCAATATCGGAAAGATGACTTTCTTGAATAAATGCTATTTGGCAATGGAGTTGTTTCAGTTCTGTGAGAATCTTCTTCCTCTTAATTGGGCTGTTCAATCCCTTGACATTATACGTTATGACCTTAATGGTGTCCGCCATAGAGATGACTTATGTAAATTTAGAAGAAAAATAAAGAGGGGAGGGGTGTGCTGTCTCTAAGTGTAGCATTATCAACATTAAACATTGTTGCAAACCACATAACTATATACAAAAATAACAGAACCTGGATCTCCACATTGTTTAAACATCAACAAGTAAAGCTCTCTCTATGCAGCATTTTCTCAAGGCACGCTGCATATGAGAGGAAAGTAAGCGTCCAGACGGACCTATAAGTCGTCCGGGCTTGTTGGTACATTCTAATTAAATTAGAAAGTTAGCAAACAAAATGTTTACCTCCTCAGGGTCCTACCCGTCAGATATAACGCCCTCTAGTATCAGCCCCCGGCCACTTGTGACGCCTCTCTCATTTACGTAGAATAATTATGCTGCTAAATGAAATGTTTGCTGTATACAACCCTTTTAATTCAGTCAAATTAAACAAGACAGAGAATTACCATAAT
>NC_140170.1:126914369-126963430 GCF_963971535.1 Notolepis coatsorum | reverse complement strand
GCCAAACTATAAAAACGAACTGGATAGTTGGTGGTAATAAGTATTTCACTTCATTAGCAGAAATATATAAAAAATCATAAAACAAAACCATTAAGAAAAGATAACACAATACATAAAATACATATAATAACACATGGAGATATACTAAAAGCTATTTATCATGTCTGGCCGGTAAAATTGGGTTTTAATTTTTTTTAATCTAAAGCCAAAAAGTACATTTTGTTACCCGTTTTTCAGCATTTAGTTACAGGTGGTAATACTATAGCGTATACTTTAAAAATGTTTCCTCTAAAATGACTTGAACTTGAGTAGCTCTGAATATTGTGATAGATTTATACTACTCATCCTCTTGATACACTGACTGACAGCAACTTTATTTCTACTGTGATAACTGTGAATGTCATACTCCTCTATCCACTAAGTGCAATATACTGACTGGCTGCATATAATGTAATGATAAACAATGTCATAGTAACTGGGTGTTTTATTATTTCAAGATAATAAAGTAGCTATAATGACTCAATAGATAAAAAGCAGTAATGGCATGTAAGTTACTCACCCTACTCATGTACAGTACGCATCCACACTACACAGAATTTATGGACATACATAAACTTCATGGCTCATCTCCTACTCTGGATATTCAGTAAGTGGTGTCAGAGAGGCAACTCATGTGACCTATAAGGATAGTAGTACCACACTTGAAAATGTCAATACATTTTTAAATGTTCAATTGCAAATTGAATCAATTGTTGTTTTTTCTTGTAAATTAATAATTTAGATGAATCGACTAATCAATAAAATAATCAACAGATGAATCGATAACAAAACAATGGTTAGTTGCAGGCCTAGTGCTACTGTGCTGTATGATTCAGTGCAGGAAATATGTCAAGACTATATTTCACTAATAGTATCTCTACAGCTTTCTATAGTCTTATGAGGAGACTTATCATTCATTCATTACACCCACACATCTGCAATATCTGAATATGTGGTCTCTCTAGGTATTTTAATTAAAAAGCAGAATCAATGGCTGTTTCTTCTCTACTCCATTCTGCATTGTTGTGTCAGAGTGCTATGTTGACCCCATTCCCACTGGTGTCACACACACACACACACACACACACACACACACACACACACACACACACACACACACACACACACACACACACACACACACACACACACACACACACACACACACACACACACACACACACACACACACACACACACACACACACACACACACACACACACACACACACACAGGAACACACTTAAGCAAGCACGCATATAAACATGCACATATGCAAACAACAGATATGGCATACATAACCATGAAATCAGGCATACATACCCACATACAAATTAATACATATATTCTCTCACATACACACACACACACACACACACACACACACACACACACACACACACACACACACACACACACACACACACACACACACACACACACACACACACACACACACACATACACACACACACACACACAAACACACACACACACACACACAAACACGCATGCACACATGCACACACACACACACACTCATCTGTTCCATTCCAGACTCCTGATTAGATCTAGTGTGATAGATGGGATCCGCAATGGGCTGCATGTCAACCATAGGTCACGTACATCACACATGCACACACACACACACACACACACACACACACACACACACACACACACACACACACACACACACACACACACACACACACACACACACACACACACACACACACACACACACACACACACACACACACACACACACACACACACACGCACACACACACACACACACACACACACACACACACACACACACACACACACACACACGTGAAAGCAGACGATTCTCCTTGGTATAATTTCGGTCCTGTGCTTGTCTGCTAAGAGATGTGTTGAAATAACAACGGTAGCGTTATCCCTACGCATAGAAATATGAGATGAAAAACAAAACACTTGTTTAAGATTCTAAAATTACTCTCATTGTCCTTTAGCCAAAGACATCCTTCGTTGACTGATTGGACAGATGAATCCATTGAAAATAGCATTTTCCACATTGGTGTCATTCTGCAAATGAATGCAATCATGCCGAAGGACCTCTTTAAATCCAGTGCTTATCAAGTGCCTCAGCATGTTAGAATATGCTCTGTTAGAATATGTTTGTGATGCAAGATATGGTTCTAATTTTCCAGTAAATATTTCATTCAGCATGAATAATAAACATTAACAAGCATGATTAATAAGCACAAAATGTGTCTTTCAGAGGCTGCAACGGGTTCCATTTGACCCAAAACATGCAGCAGCAAACTATTAACACATAATTGAGCTTGGGAACAGCCATCATATATTTCCTTTATAATTTCTAAAGCATGTGTACACTTAGTCTAAACGTTCAATATTTAAATAGGTGAAAATCAAAACACAATGTTTATTACAATATGTCTGGGGGGGGGGGGGGGGAATTATTAGGCTAAGCTGCATCTCAAATAAATGTCCAGGCCCCATAGCCTAGCCGGAATAATTGTTCTATTATATTATATTATATTGTATGCTATTCTATTCTATTCTATTCTACATTCTAGAAATGACTAATGGTTGGATAGTGTGTGTGACTGTCATGTCTGACATAATTGTTCAGCCTAGCCTGAGATGTGAGGACTATGGGGAGGGGACCACTCTTTTGTTCAATGTCCTCTTTCAGACCCTGTGGTTTGCCCACATTTTTCATCTTTATTTTTCCCTTTTCAAAGAAGTGGATCTGCCTGCTAATAACATGGACCTCTTGCCCTTAATAAAGTAACAGTCCTGGATTCTAACTAGCAACCTGAGGACATACTGTAAGTGGTTATGTGTTAAATAACGCACCATTTTATGTATGATGTAAATATGCAAATAGATAACCAGAGCTGTTCCTATAATTTTTCAGAAAATAATATTAATTCAATAATCAATCATCCATTCCCATTGCATGGGGGAAAAGCATACAAATGACTAATCAACTAAGAAAGTCTTGGTCGACTAAGTGAACCAACCAATTAGGCAAATCGATTAATCAACTAAGAGCCCAACAAATGTCAGATTGATCAATCAGTGGGGACAGGAAATGAACAACCAAAATGAATAAAAGACATTTCCAAGAACCAGTAGATAGCTGATCATTCTGTCACAACAGAACTGTGAACTGTCCCGTGTGTCTCCTGGGCCAATTTGACATAGTCCTAGACCGCTCTACCCACTTCACAATACTACAACTATTAACGTATGTAAACAAACATCCAATTGACAGCAAAAGAGAGAAAACTTAAATTTGGAAAAATATTTTCTGTCTTATGGGACGACATGGTTCAACTAACAAAGACACTGTTACAAATGTTCATGGTTCAGTGGCTGTTGCTTCAAAAAGGTAGAGGCAAAAAGCCAACTGTGCCTTTACTTTGCGGTGCCTTGCTGGGGTCGTTTGACCTAGATCCTGTGGCTCTGTGTGTCTGAGTGGCTGCCTGCTCTTACATTAGATATGAGAAAGCCATGCTTGTGTTCAACTCCATTACGCGGATGATGGGAGAGCAGGACTGGTTTTATAGGGCAGCTGCAGGGACACTTTCAGGCTTTTCCTCAGTGCTCCGCCCGAGTCAAATACAGTTGTGTAAAGCTTGCCAACAGAGACAACAGAGCTAGGAACATGTGTGTTGTATAAAGCTCACCAACAGAGCTAGGAACATGTGTGTTGTATAAAGCTCACCAACAGAGCTAGGAACATGTGTGTTGTATAAAACTCGCCAACAGAGCTAGGAACATGTGTGTTGTATAAAGCTCACCAACAAAGCTAGGAGCATGTGTTTTATAAAGCTCGCCAACAGAGCTAGGAACATGTGTGTTGTGTAAAGCTCACCAACAGAGCTAGGAACATGTGTGTTGTATAAAGCTCACCAACAGAGCTAGGAACATGTGTGTTGTATAAAACTCGCCAACAGAGCTAGGAACATGTGTGTTGTATAAAGCTCACCAACAAAGCTAGGAGCATGTGTTTTATAAAGCTCGCCAACAGAGCTAGGAGCATGTGTGTTGTATAAAGCACAAATTATTTTGTGCAAGGCAACATCAGGCATGACTTAAAACATTACTTTCCTAACTTAGTGAAACAAAATTAACACATAGATATAAATCTACTGAATTGTTATTTATAATTTTAGTTATTATTATATTATATTATTATAATTTAAAAATAAATGTATCCGATATATATATATATATATATATTTTACCGATACCCGATCCAGCTATTTTAGTCGGGACCGATATCCGATATCAATATCGGATCGGTGCATCCCTAACAGAGATAGGAGCATGTGTGTTTTATAAAGCTCACCAACAGAGCTAGGAGCATGTGTGTTGTATAAAGTTCACCAACAGAGCTAGGAGCATGTGTGTTCTATAAAGCTTGCAAACTGAGACAACAGAATTAGGAACATGTGTGTTGTATAAAGCTTGCAAACTGAGACAACAGAATTAGGAGCATGTGTGTTGTATAAAGCTCGCCAACAGAGCTAGGGGCATGTGTGTTGTATAAAGCTTGCAAACTGAGACAACAGAGATAGGAGCATGTGTGTTGTATAAAGCTCACCAACAGTACATCGCTGGCCCAATAACTAGTGTTGCCTGCAAATACTGTGTGTAACAATGCATGTTTGTGGAGCTAGCATGGCTACCAGTGAAAACTGCATACAAACTCTAGTTGAAACCATTTAAAGAACATTTTGTGGCAGATACTTTGGACACCCTTGGGATAATTGCCATTGTATTATTATGTAGTTATGTAACACAATAATTGAAATGTCTTGAGGTGTTTTGCATTTTCCAGCATCATCTTTAAATGTGCCTCACGGATCAGCAGAGAAAATGTAAGTTAAGTTGTACCACAATTTGTATTCATACAGAGGACAAAATATTGAGGAAAAAAGTGACAGCCAAAATATTATCACTTTTAGCCACTGCCCTACTGTAGGTTACACATGTTACCATGTGACACAGGCTGCAGGGTTGGTACACAAATAGCTAATTAAGTCGTCAGCTCTCGCAAATAAGTCTGTAATTAAGCATTACATCACGTGCAGGAGTGGGTTATGAGAATTAGACCATGCCTAGGGGGGGTGGTCGTTAGACCTCCCTAGACATGGTCTAATTCTCATAACCCACGACTGCGCGGTGTAATGGCTTTTATACAACTGGCGCATTCATCCAACCTTATTGCTATACAATAAACACACATTAATTTAATATTTATTGACAAAACCATCAGCAGAAAAAGTAGGTCAAAAAAAAAGAAGAGACGTTGCCTCCATGAGCAGCGCTGTTTCAAGGCATTCCATCTTTGAGCGTGTGTTATGGGATTGATTGATTGATTGATTTAAAATGTTATTACAGATAGACAGCGCTTACATCTTTATACAATTGCCGAATTCATCCAACCTTATTGCTATACAATAAACACACATTAATTGAAGCATAATGGACGTTGTGTTTATGCAGTCAGGTTAGATGCCGTTTACAGTCAAAGTTTTGCTTGTACACGGTTGCAATTCTATTCCCCCTCCTCGCAGTCCTCCCGTCGTGTTAAAATACGTCGTTGGCTATAGGCTTTTTAAACAATTTAATAGGCTAAACTTCGTTTTAACTTCTTTAATTCACATTTGTTTATTTCATTTCATTTTTCCCGACATAATGCTACCTGCCTCGACGAAAATCTGTGATTCGGTTGCGATACAGATGAATTATGAAGTTAGCGGTTGTTATTGGAATGATTGATTGATTGATTGATTGAAAATTGTATTACCAGATTGCAGAATGGGTACAATACAGTACAGCTCAATACACACAATTGTTAAGGGGATGCAGACCAGATAAAGACTTTCGTCTTGTATACATCAGGGTCCCCCATTTTCAATTCATCATAACATATATGACATACATGACATACAGATAGACAGTACTGCTACATCTAGACATTTATGACATACCAGATTTACAAATACAGTACTGTTTTTGTAGGGTGATTATGGTTTATTTACATTGATGGTAACATTCCCGGTTATAGTGCAGTTTGTGAAAAGAGTATCTGGGTCATTATTTTGCCTCTTAGCTGGAACAGAATTCTCAGAACCTTCTGGACCTTCTGCAATGCGCTTTTGCGCAGATGAGCCTGCGAGAACATGGCTATAATTTCGCCTGTCTTCAAAATTTGGGGTCCAATAGGATTGCAGGGAAGACTCACATCCAGTGTTAATTTTGGCAGCTATTTTCATTTTAGTTTTAGTCTTAGTCATGTTTCAAGTGCTCCTTTTTCGTTTTCATTTCGTCTGGCAGCGGTTTATTCTATAACAGGATACTGTAAACTAAGTAAACAGAACACACAGTAGTACTAGTAGTAGTACACACTGATTGCAATCTGCTTGCATAAAAACATTATATAAAATCACATTCTGAGGTCAGTGTTAAAGTGCCACATGGAAGAGGTCTGGTTAGTGGTTATAATAATAATAATGCAGGACCTGTTGCAGAGGTCTTTATTCGGCATGCAACGACACTCAATGTTTTAGTGGTACACACAGCGGTTAGTTTAGCACACACACCGGAACACACACGCATGCATTGTCTTTTTAGGATCGCCGATGCGATTTGTCTCTGCGATTAACCCATCCCGTCGTCCTTCCCCCCCAAGGGCAGCCGGGAGCAGACAGGCGTCAACGTGAGCCGCGCCAAGGGACCAATCCAAGTGCTCCTGTCCGTCTTCGTCAAGGACGCCACAGCGTTAGCGATCTGTTGTTGTGCATGTTTTTCCATTGGGTTTATCTTATCGGGGGGGAAACCCTTGCGAGGTTAGAGTTAGAGGTGGTCTAGGTCTGGTTAGGGTAACTTAGGGGTAGTTAAGCATTCATTATAATTTATTATTATTATTTAGATAGATGGATGTAAAGGGCTAGACCAACTCTTAACCCCTATCCGGACCGGACCTAGACCACCTCTAAGTCACAACCCTAACTTAGGGGTTAAAGTTAGAGGTGTTCTAGGTCTGGTTAGGGGTTAGAGTTAGAGGTGGTCTAGGTCTGGTTATACTGATCCGATACCAGTGCATACATAAAAATAAAAATAAATTATATTATATCAATTATAAAACTTTTTTTCTTTTCTTTTTTACAGCTACTGTTTTATATATACTGTTTTTTAGTAATAACTAGAAAGTAATGGTATTTATTCAACAACAGGTGATTGTATAGATTAGTATTAGTATCATTAAATGACAACTATGCTCAACTATGCTTCACCCACGGAAAGGTTGTTGGCACTTGGCACATTGGTTCCACACAGACGTTAAACGTTGTTGCGCACTTCCTATCCAGAAGCTCCGGTTCAGTTAGCTCCTAGCAGAGGCACTGTTGTGATTTTTAATGCAAAATAAATATTCAACATTCTCTTTTGAGACTCCGCCTCAGACTCTTATCATTTGGCACTAAAAGCTAAACATTGTCACCGGTATGGCTGTCTGCATTATGTCATTAATTGTGTGCAGTTAGCCACATTAGCATGAGCTAGCTTAGCCACTAGCTAACGTGATCTAGATGGAAATACAAACAATGTAACGTTACTGGTGACAAAGTGATTTACCTTGGAATACTCCTTTGCCAACTTGCTGTACTTTGCTTGCAGGTCTGCAGCTGGATTATGAATAGTCCCAACTTTAGCCAAGGTAACGTTCAGCTAAAACTAGCTTTTCAAATAGCTCCAGCTAATGCTAATAACACAGAGCTCCCGTCAGCCGTCACACTGTTCTGTCGGGACGATGGCATTAAGAAAAGTTATAATTAGTTTGTCTCGTCTTGTTTTAGTCAACAATATCAACATACATGAAGAGAAATTTCGTCCTGGTTTTTGTAAATTACATTTTTGTGTCGTCAGTTGTGGTCAACGATATTTAATAAACTATTTAGTCTCGTTAGCGTCACATGGTATTCAATAACGTGACGTCACGTCTCGTTGTCGTCATGAAAAAAACCTTTCTTTGACGAACATCTTTCGTCATCAATTTAGTCAACAAAATTAACACTGCTCACATCTATGGCCAGTGACATAATCTCCCTCGATTTATATTTTGAATAGGTTGCTTCAAAGCATGCCGTCTAACAGTGAAGTGAGCGGTTGTTATTGGTTTGATTGATTGATTGATTGATTGATTGATTGATTGATTGGAAATTGTATTAACAGTGAAATTAGTGTCCTTTTGACGAATGGCATCTAACAACAGACTTCGCGTGATATTTATTTTGTTCCACAATGACTCATGACCCACCAATTACATAATCCAACATTGTGTAAGAAACTAACACATTCCACGTGACAGAATCGTTTTTGAATGAGTCGTCGTTATGAATCGTAAAGATTATTGTCCGCCATCTTGGTTTTTCCTAAAAAGTCGAATTGACGGAGTGATTGTAATTCGGTTGTGGGCGGGTTCTGGGATCACGAGCGTGGGTTATGAGAAATAACCACGTCTAACTTGACTGTTTCAGCCAATCAGAATCGAGAAATTTGCATGCCATTGTATAATACTTTAATGATGCACAGCAGCAGTTTCAGTCCATAGGCTTTCCTCAGCGTTTCTGTAGGGCTGGTACAACACCACAACTGGATTCCCACAGTGATGTATGGATTCGATTTGGATTTCTGTCTGGGGCAGTTGTTTTGTGTGTGTGTGTGATCACTCTCTATCTGTAAACCTCTACCTCCAGCCGCCTGTCTCAATCAAGAACAAATACACCAGGCTGAATGGCCTTATCTTCTTCAAAATAACATTGCCAAGCTGATAGCGTGGTGCTTGTAGCAGCGCTGCACCGACAGTATAGATGACAGTGTCAAACAGAGTTAATCAGTGCAGGGGTTCAGCCTAAAGGTTAAGAGAGGCGTATCCAGGGTTCCCTCAGACATGTATGTGTGGTAGTCACAAAGTGATACAATAACAATGTTCAATGTTTCACAATGGTCAGGGTTCCCACGCTTGCCTTGAAATTTTTTTCCATACTACCTCCTGATTTTCCAGGTACCATATTAAGTGATGATCTATAGCAGCGGTTCCCAAACTCTTTTGGCCGTGCACCCCCTGTCACCTCCCGACCTAGCTGACGCACCCCCCAATGGGTTTCCGATTCACCGAAGGTAAATTATTGGCCGAAACTGATACCAAAAATAGGAAACAGTTGGCTGAAAACCGAATGCCAAAAGGCCGAAAATGATTAATATAAATATATATATAATGTATTTTTTTTTCAGCTACCTGATTATGGCGAAAGACATGATTATGGCAAAACTTAACTTAAATAATATTAATAATCACTATTATGGGCCCATAAAACATTTATTCAGCACTTTTGAATGCATACATTAATTCCAGACTGACTGCTGAAAGATTGCACTGCTTACTAACTAACGTTGATAAACCCAGGTTTACCACACAGTTAAAACACAGCTACTTACATTTGAGGATAAACTTGCATAAGAAGTTTCACTCAAGTTTCACTGTAGATGCCAAGGCTCCCTTGGCTCACCAAGTTGCCTGCATCAAATTCCAACATCCAATATACCATATAGGATGCCAAGAGCATGCTCTACAACATGGGATCATCCATTTCTATCTACAGTAAAAGCTGTTCACATGTAAAGGGTTTTTATAAACTCATGTTAATTCTGTGCTCAATAGTTACATTTTATTACACATCATCCAATAAATTTTTCCAGGACAACTGTTTCTATTTCCATGTAATTGGTCACTTTTGCTCAGTTTCCATGCCTTTCCATACCTGGAAAATGAAAAAATTAATCCCATGTTTTCCATGTTTTCCAGGTACCGTGGGAACCCTGATGGTCCTCGTTCTCGAACATGTTGTATAAATATCCTTTGTAAAGGGCTGGGCGATATGGCCAAAAATTTGATCACGATAACGATATCGATAATGATATCGTATCACTCGATATTGTATGTTTATTTTGCAGTAATTCTTTGTCGTTGCCGCCATCTTTAGTGTTACATCCCCTCACACTCCAGTTCTCAGGCTGCAGCTGGTTTGAAAGCGAAAGTAAACAGGCTTCTCTGCTGGTTGTGGCTCCAGGGGAGTTGAATAGTTCTGGCTCTGCTAGGTTCTTTTCTATCTTTTGGCGCTTTTTTGGTGGACAAACTCGAGACTGGAGACTAGCTCTGCTAGCACACATAGCCTACTGTGTACAGACGGTTTCAAACTGTATTTTAAATTAGAAAGCAAACTAAATAAATGGACAAGAGAAAAATAAATCTCAATTTGGTCAGTATTGTCATTTGGACAAGCAAAGCCATTACTTTAAGTTGCAGGCAAGAAAGACAAGTCTGTCCACTGTCTCTGGTTTTAAAACTGCACTGTTGCAGGTCACACACAAAAAAAAAAAAAAAATGTTTAATCTGTTTTTTTCCGATATCGATTATTAAAATATATCGCGATAATTATCGTTATCGTTTTATCGCCCAGCTCTGTTTGTAAATATCTTGTAAAAAAATTTGTACTAACACATTTACAAAAATCCTCCTGAACGCATGAAACGGTCTCCGTTAGTGGCCAAGATCTTCACAGATGGGTTCCCATGAATGAAATATGTCACTCATCCTTTTTTTTTTATCTACTTTTTCTCCCCATTTTCTATTTTTCTCCCTTCCCCAATTTCGTATTCTCCAATTCTACCCCTCCCCTGTCTCAAACGTTGTTAGGCCATGCCTCCCACAGGTCGGCTGCAATGTGGACGAAGCCTTGCATCACGTGTCCCCTCCGGTACACGAGGAGGCAGCCGTCGCATCTTTACACCTGCACAGCGCGATCTCTCAGCGGCGAGGGTCTGCGTGGGAGGGACACGCCGCCCCCGTTGCTTCCTGATTCTGTTGCGCAGGCGCACCAACCGACCTGTAGGAGTCGCTGTCCACAACGTCCGATCCCCACCAGCTTCCCACCCCCTAATACTGCCAATTGTATTAGTATGAACGACCAGCCAAGCTGGTAGCAACGCCGAGAGCTGGGCTCGAACCCAGCATCTCCTGCATAGGTGGCGAGCGCCTTGCCCACTGCGCCACCTGGCCGCCCTATATGTCACTCATTCTTAAACTGCAATGCTCGTTCTCGTACACCTGAATTTGCATACAGACACGCTCCGCCAGCTCCTTATATGCGAAGGATGCGTGTGCAAAACGGTGAGGGCCGTGTGCAAAACAGCTTGAGAGGTTCGACATTGCATCTGCACCATGCTGACCCATTCTACAGGTAGCGCGGAAGCGATTTTGCGACTGATCTCAAAATTTGATTAGATTAAAATGTATTGTTAATATACAGCACAAGTACAATACACCATCCAACCAGAGTGCAAATGTAACAGTAAAGTGCACTAGTAACATGCACAGGTGATGAAACCCAGACATCTCATTTAGTAATGTCAATACTGAACGACTGCGTGCTTGTCAAGAGCCAATCGCACAGTTGTTCAGTATTGATATTACTTAATGAGATGTCATGCTAATGTTATGTTCTACAGGCTGACTTACTATTATAATACCTAATAAAACAAGTCATTAGAATAATAGAAGCCTACTTTGCTGGAACGATTAATTGTGCACGTATACAGTACGTGTGTGTGTGTGTGTGTGTGTGTGTGTGTGTGTGTGTGTGTGTGTGTGTGTGTGTGTGTGTGCTTGTGCGCTGAGGCTGCCTCACTAAGCCATTTATCCACACATTTATTTAGTTCTAGCAATAGGAATACATCAAACCAACAATAAATAATATCATAGAGAAGAAGACAGTATATATATGGCATATTAATACAGTACTGTATATTCCACTATACAGTAGCTATATCCGCGGCGATCGGTTTAGTTCTTATTTATTTAGTTTGCAGTGTGTGTGTGTAACGCTCACAATGCCTCATTGAGTCAGGACTATAAATGGAAAACGTAATTGTTAATGATCAAAATATTGGCGTATTTATTATTATTATAATTATTTAATTCCACAGATGTCTGTAGTATCGGCAATCCCGAATGACTTGTCCCAGAGCTGTTGAAAACATGGGCGCACACCGGTCTGTCCGACTTACGACTGCCTTTTCGAGTAAATCCTACAACGAATTTACAATACGAGCCTGTATCGAATAGCAGCCAAGTGGTAGCAATCACAGAGAAGCTTGGAGGGCTCTATATCTATTTGAAGGGCATTAAATTAACCTTTTCATCAACCAGCCACAGTGGCTAGAGGGTTCAGATTTTCATCAACCAATTCCTTAGTAACCACTAGTCAAGACAGGTTGGGTTCACAAGTTAAGTGGAAATCGACATACTTATCTGCCAAGACTGGAGTCCATTCCCTTACAAATCAGTCGAGTCAAAATGTGAACAGGAACTGCAGACAGTTTGCTAATGATACAGCATTCATTCTCACTTACCGTGTCTATTTCAGGTTGGATGTGACAGCCATGCCAACATGTTTTTCTATTTGAATTTGAAAGAAACTGGTCTGTATAGCAAAAGATTATGAGAAAAACTCAAGTGTGGATTCCACACACACTCTATTTATGTTTAGCAGTTTAGCTATCTCTCTGTCTCTGTATTTCTTTATCTCTGTCTCTTTCATATACGCACACGTCCTTTGGCTACTACGTCATAATCTCTCTCTTTCTTCCTCTCTCTCTGTTTTGCTCCATCTCAAACATACGCATCTTGTGACTTGATTATACTCTGCAGACTCTCTAGACATCATACTGTAGCTTATTTTCCTCTTTCTCTTACACACACGTGCACACACACACATACATGCAGGCACAGTCACTCACACACACACACACACACACACACACACACACACACCCTACTTCTAAATTACAGTCTCTAGTCCCCACGTCATAACCTCTCCTCCTCGTCTGCTCCTCTTCCTCTGAGCCTCTCTCCCATTGTCCCTTTGAGTCAGTTAAGCTATTAGCCTCTAACCTTCACTATCAGATGGCAACACCACTATCTCTCGCTCTCTCTGTCAAGACAAGGAGAGCCACTGTGAAATAAAACAGAGCTCAGGCAGCAGGCGGCTAGTGCAATGCAACAGCCATTGTAATCCATGTAGGGTAAACATCCCTACTAAGCCCAGTAGCCTACCATATAAGCCCACTTGCTACTTCTGAGTCAAATTGAAAAAAACTGCATCATAATTTTGTGCTGTGTAATATTCCTTCCAATGAAGCTGCTTCCTATCTACATTAGGGATGGGAATCGAAAACCGGTTCCCGTTGGGAACCGGTTCCTAATTGGCCGATGCCTGGAACCGTGTGGCTCCTGTGACTTTCGATTCCCTTAACGCTGCCAGGTTTTTCCTACAGTTGCGCGCGTTAGCATGTAGCCATGGCAGACTCTATTTGATTCCTTAAGGGCTCGAAATTGCCTGGCTTTTGGTCATATGCTCCCGAAATGCTCCCGCTGTTTGGCTACTTCTATGTGCAGTGAAAACTACTTGAATGCTTTCATTGATTTAGTTTAGGGTGAGCTAAAATTAGCCGCGGAGCTATCGCTAGCTAACGTGAGCTAACGCTATTTAATCAAGCTCACAAAGAGAGATAAACAGCTGACAGCGGATAGTACAGGTACAAATACAATAAAACAGCGGGTGGGGACTGTTCTGTAAACATTGTACTCTTTAGTTCACATATAATAAGAGCCGGATTGTTTATTTACTAAGTCCGTCAGACAGGAAGTACCATGGTGCAACATACAAATGTGTCCGTGTAGCAACACAAGCCAATACCTACAGGACAGGGGCCCGGGGAGGGAGCTCTGTGTGTCTGTGTGTGTGTGTGTGTGTGTGTGTGTGTGTGTGTGTGTGTGAGACAGAAGTCAGAGGAATAACGACTGTTATTCAATAGATTAAATTAGTTTAAGAATAAAAAAATAAATACATTTTAAGAGAATCTCAAATACATTATTTTATTTAAGTGTAGGCTATAGTTAATGTTTTATTTTTTACAGTTTTTGTATTTTTCTGACATGGTAAATGGCTGCTTTTTTATATAGCGCTTTTATCCAAAGCGCTTTACAATTTGTTCCTTACATTTTACCCAATCACTCACACATTCACACAACGACGGCGCAGGCAACCATGCAAGGTGCCAACCTGCTCATCGGGAGCAGTTAGGGGTTAAGTGTCTTGCTCAAGGACACATCGACACGCTGCCCGGGAGGAGCGGGAATCGAACCGGGAACCTCCGGATTGCCAGACGACTGCTCTACCTCCCGAGCCACTGTCGCCCCTGACATGGGGGCTCAACAATAAATGACAAATCAGAAATGTCAAGTTGCATGTTGTTATTCTAACCAGCTTAGTTCTGTTGCATTTCCAATTTATTTATTTAAATTATAAATTGATCAGGTATCGATAAGAGAATCGATAAAGAATCGAATCGATAAGCAGAATCGATAATGGAATCGTATCGATAAAATCCTATCAATTCCCATCCCTAATCTACATGCAGGTTTTTTTTGTAAGCCAATCAGATTAACTGACCTTGAGTTATTGAAGCACACATGTGAGCTGTGAAGAAGTTCCTGGGGGGATCCTCAAGAGAACACCTTTTCAACATATTTTGACTCCTGTTTTTGGTAAGTACTCATTTGTAATAAAATTGATGTTTTGAATAAGACTTATGTTAGAAAATTACTTCATTAATATTGTTTATTTTGAAATCAAAATATACGTTTTAGCATGCTATCTAACTGACCACATGGTGCTAGCATACAGTAGCTGCATAGTATGGTTCATTGCAATGGCATAAAGCATGATACGCATGCATAGTTTATATTTTTGTATGTAGTTTATACAGTTCAATGGTCAATAATACATGTGCATATTTATCTTAATCTTTTGTAAATTAACATTTTGATCAGGTGGGCTTAAATGGGGCACTAGCAAAACATCTGAACTGTTGGGTGGATGTAAATAGGCATAGTGGATTACTTCTCTGCATGATACATTTTTACTTTTCATGCTATGTTAGTGCACCATATATAGATTTATCAAATATCATTGTTTTTTACATGTCATGTATGTAAAATGAAATATTCTGTCTTTTATCCATTAAATCACTGGTGTTACCTTTAATCCCACCTGTTCCCTTTAAGCCCAGTTGACTGTGTCTCAATGGGGATGTTCTCCCTTGTGACATTTGAACCCGTTTCCCTTCTAATTGTGTCCTCACCTGATGAATTCAGATCCATAATTCAGATAATTACCATATTCAGTGATAGTGCATTAATTCAGAATAGGCCCATATAGCAATAGCCTAATGTGTTAATCTTTACCTTTCAGAGCAGGTGACTAAACATGAGGTTAAGCAGGCCTACTTATGTGCTAAGTGATGATGTGTAATGTCCAAGACTAATAATAATGCTTTGTCATCCCTCATCCCTTCAGATCCTTTGCCAGTGGGGCTGGGGCTTCACACATACTGACTTGCTTGATCTCATTCAAGAATACAAGAGGCTTGAAACACCATTCAAGGATGGAAGACCCGGCCCGGAAGTGGTACTGTATGAACGCTTCATGCACACCATCAGGAGTTAAGCATCCGGAAATCAGAACAGTTGGAAAATTAATTAAAGTGGGCGATTTCAAATGCCAGCAGTACACCATAGGATATAGATACAGACAAAATGACGACACGTATTGAAATATTAAGGGTGGGATCCAAAAAGAATGGATAGCACGGTGCTAATTGCACCCTTACTTACAATTCATTATTAATTGAAAATGGGGAACCCTGATGTAAACAAGACGAAAGTCTTTCTCTGGTCTGCATCCCCTTAACAATTGTGTGTATTGAGCCATACTGTATTATACCCATTCTGCAATCTGTTAACCTGTTAATCTGTAGACTGTTTTCCCCTAAAGGTACATGCCTAAGTAAATGGAAGATTGCTCCATTTCTGCAAGGTCAATTTGCATGTTCTTGGTATCTAGGAACATCTAGGGACCTGGGGGTATGTATTTCCAGTGTCAGAAATATTGTGTCTGTTACTAGTAATTATTCAATTGTAATGAATAAATTAATTATGATTAATTATGATTTATGATTTTGATGATGATGATCAAAAATGTATACGGGTAGGAGAAAATGCTCACAGAGCTCATTCACCACCTTATTGAGATCATGTGTACAAAAAATCTAAGCAAATGAACCGCGGGAAGATGATTAAACAGAAGGATTTGTAGATACAGTAATTAATGATAATCGACTTTAATTATAAATTCATATTTGACCTTGAACTTGACCTTGACCTTATTATGGCCAAATCATACATCTATGGATAGGGAAAATGCTCCTCTTTCCAATGGCAGGGTTGAATCTGGATTTAGTCATTTCTTGCGGTTTTTACAATAATTAGCATTTTCCGATATATTTGTATTTCCGATAAATCGTATAAAACATTGGTAAAAATGAAAATATACACCTTGACTACTGTTTTTGATAGGGTTATGGTCTTTACTCTTGGCTACAAATTTTTTTTTTAAAACATTGACCTCTTAACATCCAAGGGCCCACATGTGGACGATTCTTTGCCGACCTCTAGTGGCTCGGGTGTGCATTTCTTTTAATACAATATATAGATAGAATTAAAGCCCTATTTGTTGCCTGTCGATTGCCCTTTCAGGTGACAAAATCCGTTCAGCGGTTCTAGAGTTACATGCCGCTATGTGAGGCGTGCCCCAAAGTACGCAAAAGTACACATTACCACCCCCGACTCCCGGGGCTCTACCTCCGTCAATCATTTGGCGATCTCGAAAATCTTTGCACAGGGTTGTAGCCAATGAGTGTGGCTTTCCAATGATACCCGATGATAGGGTCCCCCATTTTCCATTCATAATTAATTGTAAGTAAGGGTGCAATTAGCACCGTGCAATCCATTCATTCTCCTTAACAATTGTGTGTATTGAGCCGTACTGTATTGTCTATCTGTTAATAAAATGTTCATTCAATCAATCACCGTGCAGATTGATTGATTGAATGAAAATTGTATTAACAGATTGCAGAATGGGTACAATACAGTACCGCTCAATACACACAATTGTTAAGGGGATGCAGACCAGAGAAAGACTTTCGTCTTGTTTACATCAGGGTCCCCCTATGTATTGAAGAGCAATCTCCACCATAGTTTTGATTTTGCATGAATATAGTTTCTTTGGCTACAGACATGTTGTAAGATTAGCTTTTTATGTGTTGACAAGTTGACAACACAGCAAATAGGCTGGTCACGCCTATTTCAAATACCATTTAGATAAGAGTCGAGACAAAATGAGCAGCTATTGAGAGGCAAGAGATTACAAATTTGAATAGATAAAGTTTGTATTGTTACATTTAAAAGATATATGTGGCTAATTTGGAACACACATGGGATTAAAGGGTACATTAAGGGTACATTAAGCCCATGCCAGACTTTGGACATTATTTCCTTGAATTAAATAAGAAAACTTAAAAAAATAATAAAATAAAATAATAAAATAATTTTCTTAATTAAATTGTGGCAATATATATATATTAGTGCTGTCAATCGATTAAAATATTTAACTCGATTAATCGCATGATTGTCCATAGTTAACTCGCGATTGTGTACCCCTGGTCATGAAAACTACTTTTTTGAGATATTTTGAGTGTGTGTGTGAGCACAGCGGTGTCTGTGTTTATTATTATTTCATGAAATTGGGTAAATATCTTAATTTTACATATATGTTCATCGTCTCAAAAGCTTATAACATGAAACACTCTAGAAAAATAGTTACAGTATTTAGTGCCTTGTTTACCCCTGGTCATGTTTTCTACTCTCCGTCCGCTCCCATGTTAAAACGGCATTTTTAACCATTTTTAGCAGGTTTGGTTCTCTTCCCAACAGCGAGGCGAGCCCAAGATTTCTGCCGCAGAACAACTTGGAACCGCCCGCACCACATTTGGGTAAGTTGAGCGCTTAGTAACGTTTCGCCTCAAAGCCATTTCTGGCCGAACTAGTCATCGAATCTTTAATATTTTTTTTGATTCGTATTCAGAGGTATTTCGTCGAGATATTTCTAAATGTAATGTTTTAAAAAAAAATATGAGAAATATGGTAAAAAACAACATTTATCCGTTTTTTTCGATGGAAAAAAACGTTGTAACGTTTCGCCTCAACGCCGTTTCTGGCCGAACTAGTCATCGAATCTTTAATATTTTTTTTTATTCGTATTCAGAGGTATTTCGTCGAGATATTTCTAAATGTAATGTTTTAAAAAGAAATATGAGAAATATGGTAAAAAACAACATTTATCAGTTTTTTTTCGATGAAAAAAAACGTTGTATCAAACAAACACAGGTTTGAGTGGTTATAATTCATAAATATGAGTAATCTGTTGAGAGATATATTGAGATTATGCTATTACTGTTAATCATGGGTAACAAAATGTTTTAAAAATAGTAAACAGTTAAAATTATATGGCTTTAAACATGAGCCATGATTTCATGACCAAGCCCAGGGTGTGTCAGCTTTCCCAGGGGTACACAAGGGTTAAACGGATCTTTTTCAAGTTCCAAGTTTTAATACTCTTATCAACATGCGAGTCAACAAATGCTTGCTTTATGCAGCCATTTAACACAAAAGGCTGACCCTCATGCATTGCAAATTTGCATCAAATTCAAAACAGAGTGATGCACAAAATAACTTAAAAGAAAATAATAATTTAAAACAATGAATAAAGTGTGCATGAAATAATAGGGGAAAGAAAACGTTAGGAACTTGTTACATTCACACACACAAGGGCTGATTAATCACACACCCCCCTCTCTCCCTCACACACACACTCTCCCAGCTCTCTTTCTCTCTTGCCCCTTCCTCATCTCTCTCACCCCCCTCTCTCTCTATATCTCACACACACACACACACACACACACACACACACACACACACACACACACACACACACACACACACACACACACACACACACACACACACACACACACACACACACACACACTCACTCACACACACACACACACACACACACACACACAGACACACACACACACACACACAGACACACACACACACACACACACACACACACACACACACACACACACACACACACACACACACACACACACTTCAGAAACAAACATAGTATCAATGAGAGCATCAATAATACACCTGAGTGAAGTCTAGTAAAAAAAAAATAAAAAAAAATATTATTATTATATATATATATATATATTTTTTAGTTAATCTTGAGTTAAAAAAAATAGTGGCGTTAATAGAATCGGGCGTTAACGCGTTAATATCGCGTTAACTTTGACAGCCTTAATATATATATATATATATATATTATATATATATATATATATATATATATATATATATATATATATATATATATAAAAGATTTTTGCAAAAAGGTTTCGGTTGGCTTAAAAGTGACTTTTACCCTATTTGTTTCTATTTATGAAATCCTTTCCACAACCTTTTTTTTACCCTTTATTTACCCAGGGTAGGTTCTCTGATCAGAGCTGCTCTTTTTCAGCAACGCTGAGCTTCAGAGTTCACACAATTCCATTCTCACCTGGGAGCTTCCCAGTACAACCACCGTCTGCCACAGAGCAACTCCACTGGAGCAGTTGGGGGTTAAGTGCCTTGCTCAAGGGCACGTTAGCGTTTGGTTTTCAGTGAGGGAGAGAGTTATTTATTCACTTCCCCGTCGATATTTTTCCTGCCGGTCCGGGGGATCGAACCGGCAACCTTCCGGTCACAAACCCGCTTCTCGAAGGCCACCGCTGCCCCTTTAGTTTGGGACAAGATAAAGTCCCTTGAAAATTCCTAATCAATCTAAAAGTGTCTCTTCTCTCTTCACCCCCCCACCATCATCCTCTTCTTTCCCTTCCTCTCACTCATCTCTTTCTCTGTTTAATATCGTGTCACTCCATTTCCTGTTCTTTCCTATTGTTTCTCATGACCTTTTCCTCTCACGCTGCATCTCACCTCTCTCTGCCGTCTCCTGTGTCTCTTTCTCCTTTTCTCTCTCTCTAATTCTTGCTTGCACCTCTGTCTCTTTCTCTCTTTCTCCTTTTCTCTCTCCATCATACCTCATTGTAGGGGTGGACGGTATAAAAGGTATAGAAAGTACACCGGTATGAATTTGCACTACGGTATGGATTTTGACTAATGACTATACCTTGTGACCGGTAGAGCAGCTCTAAAGTAGCAATGACGTAACCACACAGGGCTCTACAGTGCGACTATTTCACTTGCATTTCCCCCTAAAAATAGATATGTGTGAACTGGAAAAATCATTTAGGAGCACAGTGTGCGAGTAATGGCTTTGCGTAGTGGGCATGTCAATGCGCAATTGTCATCATTTCATAATAGACACAGAGCAGAGCGGACCTTCAATTCTAGAAGCAAACTAGCTCTTCAGCCCTGCATTTGACAGCTGTGTGACAACTTCTCTCGCAAGTCGCGCAGTTTCTATCTGTAATGTAAACTCTGCAACAGGTTCAATGGTCTAACATGCTTTGCATCCTCGCCATTCTGGAATGCCCACGTCACGCTAATGTTAGCTGCTAATGCTAACTAAACCTATCCCTGGGAAACGTTCAGAGGCATCCAATAGTGAGGGAAGGGGGGCTAAGTCCGTCCATCCGTCCCCCCCTCCATCCCTCTCTCTCTCTCCCCCTCCCCCTCTCTCTCTGCTAACAATCCTGATTCGATTCTTGAACCTATTTCATTCAAAAGGAAGATATTGACAGATATTGATTAGCTGTAGTATATAGCTCAGCAGCTGTAACAGAATCATTTTATTATTTTTGATTATTTATGTTTCAACAGCGTCAAAATATAAATGACCTTACCTACCTTACTTACCCTTGAGAAAAGGTAACTTGAGAAAAGGTTTTGCATTTTTCTATTGCAGTTTTGCACAATAGATGTTCTTAAAATACCTCTGTACTATGTGAAATACAGTATGTCCTAGTAATACAAGAGTACAGTAATAGCTGCCATACCAGTGTTTTACCCCATTCAGAAGCATTTATATAGACATGTTAAGATGAATATACCGTGATATATACCGTTACATCTATGCTTCAAATTATACCGTCATATACATTTTAGACCATACCGCCCAGCCCTGCCTCATTGCTCTCCACCTCTCTTTTGTCTCATCATCATCCTCTTTTTCTCTATCTCTCTCTCACACACACACACACACACACACACACACACACACACACACACACACACACACACACACACACACACACACACACACACACACACACACACACACACACACACACACACACACACACACACACACACACACACACACACACACACACACACACACACACACACACACACACACACACACACACACACACACACACACACACACACACACACAGAGATTCAGTGAACTTTTTCTTTCCTTTCCTTTCTACAGCCTGAATGAGTTATGTGGGTCCTGTAGGGTCATGACACTTACAGCATAATAAAGGAACATGTTGATGGCTAGGCCTAATTAAAAAATAAATATAAGAAACGCCCAAAATTGAAGTTTAATGTGTACCCGCAAGGCGGGGGCACACAGTGTAGCCACAGTATAGTATTCTCCACCTCCTCAACTAACATTAGACCACTGCCCATCCTCTCCTCTCTTCTCTTTCTCCCTCATTGCTCTGCCCGTCTTCCTTTCTCTCCTCTCACTCTCTCCCTTCTGCCTACCTCTCGCTTTCTGGAATATCAAGTGTTTTTTCACTTCTCACTCACTCACTCATATCCTCCTCTCGTCTCTGTGTCTCATCCCTCCACATCTCTGCTTTCCATTCTTTCAGTTCTTATTCTCCCACATACCGCTCTCCCTCTTTCCCTCATCTCTCTCTCTCTGTCTTACTACGTTTCCTCTGTGTCACAATCTGATGTATGTTCCATTCATCCATCCTCTATTCTGTCCTCATGGCTCCCTTGCCCTCTCTCTCTCTCTCTCTCTCTCTCTCTCTCTCTCTCTCTCTCTCTCTCTCTCTCTCTCTCTCTCTCTCTCTCTCTCTCTCTCTCTCTCTCTCTCTCTCTCTCTCTCTCTCTCTCTCTCTCTCCTCTCTCTACTCTGTATCCCTCGCTTTTACCTCCTCCCCTTCAGAGGGCTCAAAGTGCATTCAATGAATATCTCTACCTTTCTCTTCATTTGGTCCTCCTCTTTTCAAGCGAACTGTCAGCCTTTACAGCTCAAAGCTCAGAAGTGCCTTCCCATCTCTCCTGCACACATAAACACACACACAAACAGAAACTAATGCGCACACACATGCATTTCAAATATTTAATCCATATCCACCTTTTCAAAGCATGGAAAAGGATAGAAATACTGTAGTGTGTGCGCACACACACACACACACACACACACACACACACACACACACACACACACACACACACACACACACACACACACACACACACACACACACACGTGCAGGCATCCATTATGCACACACAGACACACAATCACACAGGACAAGGAGAAGAGTGATTCAGAGTCAAAATAAATAAAGAAAGGGCTGATTATAGGGTGTATTATAGGTAGGGATGAGTTAGAATATTAAAATTTTTGAATAGTCTATGCCAGTCTCCACATTCGATTTTCATGTCAGAGTCGAGTTTATTTTTTATATATAATAAAAAAAAATTATATATATATATGTTAGAGGTGGGCATAGATTTTTTTTTTTTAATCTAGATTAATCTATCTGCAATCCTGGATTTAATCCAGATTAATCTAGATTAAAATGGCAAAAAAAAAATAAAAAAAAACCTACGGAAGGCATTCAAAATATGTGTGTTCTACCCAAATAATGACCAGAAGTAAGTCCTTACTTTTTCTTTCCTCCTTATGTTTCTCAGGCCAGGTGGCCCATTACACCATGAGCCCATCTCCCGTTTCCAAAATGCATTACAGACTGTTTGAAAAAGCTGTTTTGCTATGATAATTGGTAATGAAATATCAAAATAATGTTCAATAAGATGTACTTGTGTTTAATAAGTTGTTTTATTCAGAAGTTAACACAAATAAATAATATTACCAGTAGAGTTGTTCCGATACCGATACCAGTATCGGAAATGCCGCCGATACTGCCTAAAATGCTGGTATCGGTATCGGCGAGTACACGTAAATTCTAGCCTCCGATCCCATGATGTAATTTATCTCCTGCAGAGTCCTGCGGAGAGTGAGGATTATAAAATGAACATGTTTTAAAGTGTGATGCTGTGTCATTTTAACAGCAGATACACTTTCTTAAATTCCATTGTCCCCGACAGTGCGGTGTGACGGGGAGCTCGGACGGGATGTGTTTTGCTGGTGTTATGATAGCATTAGCTGGAAAGATAGCTAGTTGGAACAACAACCGCTTTAACGTTACATCAAATCAGATGATCGCCTGTCCTTTCTCCAGGACCTAACACTGTCCGTGACCGTCGATCAACAATAATGCACCCACGGTGAATTGTATTTAAGTTAAGTAGCTACTGACTAGCGTTAGCTGACTATTACTAATGTTATCAAATGTCAATGCGAGAAGACGAGCTAGGTCAGTTAGCTTAGCTTGATAACGTTACCGTGTCTAAAGTTGGTGAATGAATGAATGAATGAATGAATGAAAACTTTATTAACAGATTGCAGAATGGGTACAGTACAGTACAGCTCAATACATACAATTGTTAAGGGGATGCAGACCAGAGAAAGACTTTCGTCTTGTTTACATCAGGGTCCCCCATTTTCAATTCATCGTAATTGTACTGGTAATTAGTGTGCTATTCATAATCCAGCAATAATGGCTGCAGACCTGCAAGCAAAGTACAGCAAGTGCCAAAGGATAAGAGTCTGAGGCGGAGTTTCAAAAGAGAATGTTGAATATTTATTTTGCATCAAAAATCACAACATGAACGACGGTTCTATCTGCCACTAGCTTACAGACTGAATAGGGTATATCTGCAGAGCCACGGAGTAGCGAGTGCAACACCGTTTAATGTCCGTGTGGATCATTGGAGTAGGGTATATGCAGTGCTGCAGCCCATACTCATTGATTAATGATACTAATACAAATCTATACAATCACCCGTTGTTGAATAAATACCATTACTTTCCAGTTATTACTAAAAACAGTATAACAGTATCTGTAAAAAAAAAAAAAAAAAAAAAACGTATTTATATAATATTTTTTTTTTGTATGCACTGGTATCGGATAAATATCGGTATTGGCCGATACCCAAAGCTTAGGTATCGGAATCGGATCGGAAAGGGAAAAATGGTATCGGAACATCTCTAATTACCAGTACAGTACAGTATCTAGCACACTCTCAGGAGCAAAACAGAAAGAATCATTTCAAACTTGAACTATGTGACATGGCTTGAATCAACTGCTCCAGTGGAGTTGCTCAGTGGCCAATGGTGTCAACTGTGGTTGTACTGGGCAGCTCCCAGGTGTGAATGGAACTGTGTGAATGTGAAGCAGGGCGTTCTTGAAAAAGAGCATCTGTGCTCAGCGAACCTACCCTGGGTAAATAAAGGTAAAAAAAAAGAAATGTTTTTTAGATTAATGCGTTAATTATATTATCGCGCGATACTAGTATAGCGTTAACGCAGCACGTTAACGCCGTTAACGGCCCAGCTCTAATATATATAAATTTACCTAATTTAAAAAAGAATTATTATATATAAATATATATATTTTTTTTTTAATTGAAGCAAACCATTCTTATTTAATTCCTTTTTATATTTAGAGGCAGCCTAATTTCCATAGCCTAATTTATCTAAAAGATGCACATGCTACTGTTTCAGTTTGTTTATTAACACTTTGGTTGCCTAAGGTTAAATTAATGATATACCATAGATTGCCAGCGCTATTTGTCTATGGAGAAAGTCCCCTTCTTTGCAGGGCTATAACTTTTTAAATTCTATTGCTACATTGCCATTATTAGGGCCCATTCAAATCCTATATGTATTGTTCATTGTGTAGCAACGTTAAACTTTTTCATTCACATATTCATAGTAAAGTATGGTCTAATGTATAAGTATGTTTTCATCTCTTTCTGCAGCTTTCTCCAGAACGTGATATATAGCCCCAAATGCATTATATTGATGATGAAATACAGTTTGATGGCAATCAGCGCGATATAAAAAATTCCAACTAGACGTACTTCTAGAAGTTACTACACGTCATCTGATGTTGACCGGATGGGCGAGGGGGCGTTTATAATTCCGTGGGCAGCGTTATACCAATCATCTAATGTGGGTCAAATGTTGATAATATCAGTTATTATCGAAGACGGTAACGTTACACGCTGAAACTCACCCCAGTCTCCGCGCGCCGTTGGGCGATCATCGTCGAGTAGAAATTTTATCATTATGGGATATATTATTACCCGGTCCATCTCCAGCTTGTATAATGGTATATACGTCCAAATCATGTTGTTTATCGAGTTATTGGCAATCGATCGCTATGTAGAGTGACGAGCTAGAGTCACGCGACATGTACCGAGTGGCCGGAAGCAATACGGACGTCTAACAAAACCTCTAGTGCGCTTCCTGTTAAGCGCTTGCGCCGATCGGCCACCAGATGGCGCTCCTGAACCGCCAGAGAGCTCAGTGGGTCCTGCTGGTGAATCTCAGGCCAGCGGAGGGACATTATGAATCCGATCGCAGATTTTTGAAATATTGATATAAAGACGACGTACAGCGTCCCCCGGCAACTTTAGCATGGCCAGCAAAGACGTCTAAAGACGCCCCCTGGCAGTCAAAGTGTTAAAACCGATTGATAGGCCAATGCAATTCTGTTATTATAGGCTACGATGGTGAATGGTGTCATTTTGATTGGTCAGCTGAGCCGATCAACGTTCTGAAGGATTATCTGAACTTCAGATCCTGAAGTGCCTATTTATGTGCAATACCCTTTGATTTGAATGATCCATTCTATTAAAAAGAATAACTGAATTTAACTGAAACTGAACATTTTAACTGAATTTAAACTGAAACAGAAAATAACAATATATTTTTTATATATATATATTTTTTTTAAATAAATAGAAAAATAAATACTATTTGGGGGGGGGGGGGGGGGGTTGGGGGGGGTCAAATATTCGAATATTCGGTTTTAACCCACTATAGTCTGAGCTCATGAGCTCCTCCTCCCTAAGAATTGTCACTATTTTTTTTACATAATATGAAACTACAGGTTCATATCTTCAAAATAAACCAGCAATTGTAAAATTCGAGCCGATAGTTTTTAACACTTTCAGTGCCGGCCATTAACATGGTAAAGCATGGTTAAATGCCACCACCCACTGCAATGATAGCGTTGTGAACGCATAAACTCTGTCTTAAATTATGGCTATGTGTCTAATCTGCCTGTCGCTTATCAATGACTTGTTTGCAGTCAACATTGTCAAAAAGCTAATTGTTTTTTAATCGGTTCATTTCCATTTTATAGCATTTTGAAAAGCCCTCGTTTTCAAGGAAAATATATAGATTCTGTGATAAAAGGCATTTACTGGAATATTCTGGCATACACAAACACGTTGTAATTTTTCGGCCTATTTATGAATCGTTTTCAAATAAACGCTAGATTATCGATAGTATATGTGTACTTATGCACGCTATAGAGGCGGGCTGAAAAATCGATTCTCTCATTTCCTCATCAGCGATCACAGCCACACACACACACACACGCATAGGGCAAACGCTTATAAATAGGTGAAAATTGCTCTGATTATCCTAAGACTGGTAAAATAAATTCCTTACCTGAGATCAGATGTTATCCAAAAAGATTATTCCAATTCCTGATCGCCATTCCAAATATCGATCACGCTTATTGATTACAGTGTTGGGTACTGTAAATACATAATCCACACGTTTCCCGGGCCGGCGAGCACAATGGATTCTTCAGTTGGCTTGAGGGAAAAGTAAAATGAGGAAACTGGCCACCCCCCCTTCGTCAGTGTAAAGTAATGGGGTGCAGTTACACAGGGAGAGACGATAGGGGGCGGTATCTTCCCAATTGAGCTCAGAGAGACTCTGCAGCACTAACCCGAGGCTCGATTGATGAAATATGAATTCAAATCGCCAATAAATAAAAAAACTACAAACAATCGCTATATAGTGTCGGGGGCACTCAAAGGTCGGCATGAACTAACGACAAAACGTGTCCGTGGCACTCAATGTGTTAATCAATGTCCTATGAAACATTCTGGTAAAATCCTTACCAAGTCGCAGCACAGCGGTTTGAAAGGATTCAGTGAATTCAGCAATTTGATAAGAGAACTACACTCCCTCCCAGAATGCAATATGATCAATGTCACTAGACCAATTCACACCTGGAACAAAGGCCCAGTTTCTAGTCTGTTGTTCCTTTATTATTCCAATGACTGGGCCAGGTGGCCTACAGTGACACACACTTTGATTTGTTACCATGTACACACGCTAGATATATAGAGGTTTACCTGAATACATTACTAATATTATTATTATATTATATTATATTATATTATTAGGGCTATTATTAGAGAGAGAGAGAGAGAGAGAGAGAGAGAGAGAGAGAGAGAGATAGATAGATAGATAGAGAGAGAGAGAGAGAGAGAGAGAGAGAGAGAGAGAGAGAGAGAGAGAGAGAGAGAGAGAGAGAGAGAGAGAGAGAGAGAGAGAGAGAGAGAGAGAGAAAAAGAAAGAAAGAAAGAAAGAAAGAAAGAAAGAAAGAAAGAAAGAAAGAAAGAAAGAAAGAAAGAAAGAAAGAAAGAAAGAAAGAAAGAAAGAAAGAAAGAAAGAAAGAAAGAAAGAAAGAAAGAGAGAGAGAGAGATACAGAGATACAGAGATATAGAGAGAGATTTATAATTATTATTATAATTATTATTATTATTATTAAATGGAATAATTTTCTATAGCACACAGCACACACACCCACACGCACACACTCACTTAAACAAACAACACACTGCAGCACCCACTCTCCACACTTTAGATCACACAAACACACTTTATATTTATTGATAAAGGATTTGCACTACAACTCGTACACCTACTGTA
Organism: Notolepis coatsorum; assembly: GCF_963971535.1. Lineage (NCBI taxonomy): Eukaryota > Metazoa > Chordata > Actinopteri > Aulopiformes > Paralepididae > Notolepis > Notolepis coatsorum. The sequence goes on along the minus strand of NC_140170.1, from coordinate 126,935,211 downwards.
AATTGTACCTAAATTGCACCTCATCCCATTTCTGCCTTGCACTATATAGTATTGTATATTAGTACACCGCATAGTATTGTATATTATATGGTAACTCAGTTATATCTATTCTGCATCGAACATTGTACATATGCCTATACTGAACACTGTGACCTCATTTTTTTACTTCTAATTTACATGCTATACTATGTTATTCTATTTCATACTTATCTTGTCTTGCACAGTCTCTGGAGCGTAACAGTAAGAAGCATTTTGTATAAAAGTATTCTGTACTTCTGTATGACAACTATTAAAGAAACTTGAAACTTGAAACTATAGGCTTGCCAGTGATACTGGTGTCATTCTGTGTTCAGGCATCCACTGAGTAAATTAATTGCCTACTGCCCCTTTAACAACTTATAGGCTTGGTAAGTTTCAGTTTCACTTGTAGAGATGATTTAACTGCACGTGAAGACAGATGACATGTTACACAATGGCATTTGGATTTATCAATATTTTGGATTTAAACACAGTAGCAGTTCAACTGTGGGGAGCTCAGATGATCAGTCCGGGAAAGTATGTAGGCTATTGCTTTTTTCTTCTCTATCAGCCATGAGAGAATGTCCGCGAGTCCGCACGCAGGAGATAGTTGGCGTGTGTGTTGGTGACACACATACACAATGACTGCAAAAAGTCGAGTCCTGTGGATATTATTGCAAGAGATAATTCATAAATATTATGAAAAGCCAATCTGTTGTTTCGAATTTGGATGGGGGTAGCGAGTCTCTGATACCTCTGCGGGGTCTAACACCTTTTCACAGCGCACACACCGCTCTGTGTGTGTGTGCGCGTGTGCGTGTATGTGCGTTTCGTGACGCAATGTAGTTCTCTGGCAAACGGAGATAATTACAAGCATACCATCTAGCAAGAATTTAACATATTTACAAGTCGTATTAAGTTTAGCAAGTAAGGAGACATATAACATCTCAAAGCACTCGAAAATGTAATTTTTCTATTTTTACCGATTTCTGAAAAGAGGTACTTTCTGAGCATTTGGGAGAAATTATAAATCCTTTTGTTCTCCGACGACGGGTGCAAACAGGACTTTGGACTCCCAAGGGTTTAAGAACAGTAGACTATTCGAAAATAATTTTGGTCAGTCATGCACATCCCTAATTATAGGACCAATGAAAGGGTGTATTATATGACCAATTAAAGGCTGTATCTATTGCTATGTCCGCCCATCACAATTACGCAAACTGTCTAACGCCTGTCCTGTCTCCCTGTCTCCCTGTGAGTGGCTTTCTCGGAGTGATGATCGGAGTGTTGGACGTCCCGTGATGATGACCGGGAGGATGCGACCCTCTCTGCGCCGCTCCTTTGCCTCAAATAGATCCGCTATCAGCTCTATCTTTAATCTTTCAAAATGTTCAGTTGCTATCGCATGCACTTATCTGTGTTTCACCACACATATGAGTGCATGCTTACCAACTGTTCGCCTGTTTGACTGCAACACTACTATCACCGACATCTAAGAAGGGAGATCCCCCCTTGAATGGCCCTTTAAAGGTTTCTCTCCTCCACATTGCCTGTGGTGCATTTTTTCCTATTGCTAGGTTTTAGTGAGTGTTTCCTTACCTTCGCGTGGGATATGTCTGGGAGATGGCGCCGCAACGAACGGCTGCCTGTCTGTGCGCTCCGTCGAGACTGTGCTTACTTTTGTTAATATTTATAGTTTTTAGAGTTTTGTTTGTACCAACTGTTGGTGCATCTAATGTGTATGACCGTCAGTCACTCATAGACATTGGATTACGGGAAACTTACCAACTGGATTACTCACTGGACCAGCTTTCCGAACCGCAACAATGGCCTGAAGAAATTCTCCGGAGATTAGGACCAGATCCTTTGTTCCTTGATCCCAGGAACAGAGGACCCAGACGGCGAGGAAAGAGAGCTGGAGTCCGTAACAGGCTGAGAACCAGGCGGCACAGGACACCACTACCCAGTATATTGCTAGCCAATGTACAATCAATTGACAATAAACTGGATGACATCCGAGCAAGGATTCAATATCAAAGAGACGTTAGGGACTGCAACGTTCTCTGCTTCACTGAAACGTGGCTCACGCCGGAGGTTCCAGATCACGCAATTCAACCAGCCGATCACTTCTTTATCCATCGCAAGGATCGGACATCAGAGTCCGGTAAACAACGTGGAGGAGGTATTGCCTTCATGTTTAACAAAAATTGGAGCGATCCAACTAACGTGAAGGAATTATCCAACCACTGCTCCCCAGACCTGGAATATATAACCATCAAGTGTCGTCCTTTCTTCCTCCCGAGGGAGTTAACGGCGATCATCCTGATCGGAGTGTATATTCCACCGCAAGCCAGCAACAACGCCGCGCTCTCCAGACTCCACGACGAGGTAAATAGAATACAAGCCACGAACGTTAACGCCGCCATTTTAGTGCTGGGTGATTTCAATAGCGCCAATCTGAGAAAGGTATTACCTGACTTCTATCAGCATGTGACTTGCAACACCAGAGGCGGTAACATCCTAGATCACTGTTACACGCAATTTAAAGGTGGCTACAAGGCTCATTCTGATAGTGGCTTTGGTAAATCAGATCACGCGTCAATCTTTCTTTCACCAAAGTACAAACAGAGAATTAAAAGTACTCCTGTAGTCTCGCGAGAGGTGCAGAAATGGGATTTGACGTCAGAGGAGACGCTCCGGTCTGTGTTTCACTGCACAGACTGGAATGTGTTCCGCGACACAGATAACATTAATGTCTACACGGAGACAGTGCTGGACTATGTTTGTACTAGGGTGGAAGAAACAATCCCCACTACCAAAATGAGAGTTTACCCAAATCAAAAACCCTGGGTAGACAAATCCGTCCGTGAAGCTCTGAGAGAGCGCACCAAAGCATACAACGACGGCCTAGTGGCAGGCAACATGAATGACCACAAGGTGGCGCGATACAACGTAAGGAGGACAGTGTCAGAGGCCAAACGGCGCTACAGGGATAAAATTGAACTCCAGTTTGAACAAGCTGACTCTAGAGCTATGTGGCAGGGGCTCAAAACGATGACAGACTACAAAGGCGCCTCCCTCAAACTGAACAGTGACATCTCCTTAGCAAATGACCTCAATACCTTCTATGCGAGGTTTGATGCTGGTAATAACAACACCAGCTCACAAGCCACGGCAATGGGGGGGGGGGGGGGGGTCGGCTGCTGATGGAGGCGCAGTGTTCAGGGTAACAGAGCATGAGGTGAGGCGGACCTTTAAAAAAGTGAATATCAGGAAGGCAGCAGGTCCGGACGGCATCCCCGGCCGCGTCCTAAAAGTCTGTGCCGACCAACTGGCCCCAGTATTCACTGACATATTTAACCTGTCCTTAGAACAGGCTGTCATCCCCACCTGCCTGAAGAAGTCCACTATTATCCCTGTACCCAAAAAATCCAAGCCTGCTTGCCTCAACGACTACCGCCCTGTAGCTCTCACCTCCATAGCCATGAAGTGCTTTGAGAAGCTAGTAAAGGGCTACATCTGCTCCTCCCTCCCCATCAACATGGACCCCCTGCAATTTGCATACCGCCCCAACAGGTCCACGGAGGACGCCATAGCCCATGTGCTGCACACAGCAGCATCACACCTGGACAAGAGGCAGGGGAACTATGTGAGAATGCTATTCATCAACTACAGCTCGGCATTCAATACCATAGTCCCCTCCATACTCATAGCCAAGCTCAGGGACCTGGGCTTGGGCTATGACCTCTGCCAGTGGGTCTTGGACTTCCTGACTGGCAGACCCCAGGTGGTGAGAGCAGGCAACTGCACCTCCTCATCCATCACCCTCAACATAGGGGCCCCCCAGGGCTGTGTTCTGAGTCCCCTCCTCTACTCCCTGTACACACACGACTGTGTGGCTCAGCGGAGTAGCAATACAATCATCAAATTTGCTGACGACACAGTGGTGGTGGGCCTGATCTCTGCCAACGACGAGAGGGCCTACCTGGAAGAGGTCAAGGTCCTGGCGGGATGGTGCCAGGAAAACAGCCTCTCCCTGAACGTCAGCAAAACAAAGGAGATGATTGTGGACTTCAGGAGGTCGGGGGTCAAGGACTACAGCCCCCTCAGCATCGACGGGGCACCGGTTGAGAGAGTCAACAGCTTTAAGTACCTCGGAGCCTACATATCCGAGGACTTGACATGGACCACACACATTGACAGTGTTGTGAAGAAGGCACGACAACGCCTCTACTTCCTCAGGCGCCTAAGGAAGTTCCAAGTCAGTCAGAAGATCCTTAAGAACTTCTACTCATGTACAATAGAGAGCATCTTGACCGGCAACATCACCTCCTGGTTTGGGAATAGCACTGCACAGGACCGAAGCAGACTACAAAGAGTGACACGTTCAGCCGAACGCACAATTGGAGGGGGGCTCCCCACCCTTCAGAACATTTACAACAAGCGTTGCAAGGGCAAGGCTAAGAGAATCATTAAAGACTCCAGTCACCCGAACAACTGCCTCTTTGAACTGCTGCGGTCAGGCAAGCGATACCGGAGTCTCAAGGCGAGCACAGAAAGACTCAGAAGAAGCTTCTATCCCCAGGCCATCAGGCTGCTAAACGAACAATGAATGAACACTACACAACAACAACCACCAAACGCACATAGCACACACATCCACACGCACACACTCACTTTAAACAAACACACTGTAGCACCCACTCCACACACTTTATAGCACACACCCACTTTAAACAAACACACTGTAGCACCCACTCCCCACACTTTATATTTATGGATGAAGGATTGCACTACAACTCGTACACCTTACTGTAAATTGTACCTAAAATTGTACCTCATCCCATTTCTGCTTTGCACTAGATAGTACTGTACATTAGTACACTGCATAGTATTGTATATTATATGGTAACTCAGAACATTGTACATATGTCTATACCGAACACTGTGACCTCATTTTTCTTCTTCTAAATTACATGCTATATTATGTTATTATGTTATTTGATACTATCTTGTCTAGCACAGTCTCTGGAGCGTAACAGTAAGAAGCATTTTGTATGAAAGTATTCTGTACTTCACAACTATTAAAGAACTTGAACTTGAGTGTTGCATTTATTTTGCATTTATTTTAACAAATTTGGACTTTATGGTGTTTTTGTTTTGTTCTTGACTTATTGTGATGTTTCTTCTTGACTTGTTTAAAGAAGACGTGTCCGGCCCATGGGGACATTAACGTGTGTTGTCGGGCCTTACAAATAAATTTGATTTGATTTGATTATAGGACCAATTAAAGGGTGTTTTATAGGACCAATTAAATGGTGTTTTATAGGGCTTGTTATGTGGCATAAGGAGTTATTACCTTTAACGATTCAAAATAAAGTCAGCCCCATCTACTTTCTTTAATGTGTCATTCATTATCAAGTCCAACACAAAGACCACTCACAAAAATCCCAAACTCCAAACTAATTGTCTGCAACAAATCCAATAATAAGTAATCACTGAGTCAAGGACTTATTAAGGGGCATACAGAGAGGACTCGTCACGTCCATAAATTAGTCTCAGTACCGTCAACATCATCAATATTTCCGTTAATCTGTCTCATTCGTCGTCATGACCGACCCATGAGAAAAATCACATCAATTCTTAATTAACAAATTGCCTTGCAACACATACTAATGATTAATCAGCGGGTGAGTCAGAGGGAGAGAATGTAGGGCCGTCCGTGATATGGATTAATCCTGAGCCAATTCCTTCTCAGAGGAGATCGGCAAAGCAACTCCCTGAAGGGAAGGGAAGATGTAAACCAGCACGTCAAAACAGTGTGCTCCAGAAATGAAACGAATGCTGCAATTATCAAGAGAGGACCAAATGAGAGAGAGAGAGAGAGAGAGAGAGAGAGAGAGAGAGAGAGAGAGAGAGAGAGAGAGAGAGAGAGAGAGAGAGAGAGAGAGATGAAAGGGAAATGAGAGATGGGGGGTGAGAATAAAAAGAGAGAGACACCGGGTGAAATGAAAGAGTGAAATGTGGGAAGAGAGAGAGAAAGAGAGAGAAAGAGAGAGAAAGAGAGAGAAAGAGAGAGATACAAGGGAGAGAGAGGAATCCTCTCACTAATTAATAGGTGTCTGAGTTTCAATTAACGATGACCTGGATTTCTGAGATGGAGAGAGAGAAAACAGAGGAGAGGGAAAAGAAAAGGGAGAGCTTACGTAAAAAGGGCATTTGATGGGAAATATTTAGTTGTCACCCTCGCCCTGCTGGACAGACAATACGGTCATTCTTCAACAGTTGTCTGCGTTGGCTTGAGGGACTGAACGGTATGTGCCGTTGTATCATGTCATGTTGTGTTGTGTGTAACTCTGTGTGGTGTGGTGCTGCTGCATGGCATTTAAGTTCTCTTTCAACGCATGAGCTTACATTGTGGTATATTATGTGCCAGGTCATGCTGCGTTATGCTGTGTCATGTTTTTGGTTGTAGGGTTTTGTCAAAATGTACAGTATATATAATTCCTATTCTACCAATTCCTAGTTATTGTAATGTTGACCCTTGCATTCACACATTTATTTTTGTTACAGTACAGTATTTCTATATACTCATTACAAGTTGCTCTGGATAACTGAATGTCAACTGAATAACTAAATGGAAAATGTAATGCGAAACGTGCAACCAGGTTGTTTACCACACACACATACTGTACACACACACACACACACGCACACACACACACACACACACACACACACACACACACACACACACACACACACACACACACACACACACACACACACACACACACACACACACACACACACACACACACACACACACACACACACACACACACACACACACACACACACACACACACACACACACACACACACACACACACACACACACACACACTCCCCTACCTTCACACACAAACACAACCACATACACACACCTCCTTGCAGGTGTCTCATCAGTTCTACTTCTGTAGCAACCTTTTCTTTGCAAATGTAAGGTTTGGTTCTTTCCCCACCACAGGCTTCTTGAAGTACTGTGATGATTGGTCCGCTGCTCACCCACTCGCTCTGTTCCTTTAAGCCTACTCGCTCTGTTTTTCCTTTTGTTTTCTGTCAATCATTGCATTCCCCTATTCACACGCTTCTTCCCATAGACGTCGTTGATTGGTGCTCCCCCAACCACACGCTTGTCAATCACATCCCTCAGCTGTCACTGCTTGTCAATTAAGCATTCCCTGATTATTTATACCCCGTTTCCCCATTTCAAGTTTTGTTGGATCGTTTTGATATTTCTGTTGCATTCGCCGTTCCTGCTGCCTGCTGTTGTTTCCCTGTGCTTTGCCTCCAGGATTTTCAAGAAGCATTCCTCTTGGACACCCTTTCCCCGAGGCGACGCGCTCGCTCCATTCTATTCCAACGCTCTTTACGCACAACGCCTGGGTGAGTTTTTTATGACTGTCTTTGATCCAATTCCGTTTTTCGTGTGTTTATATAACACTGAAGATTTCCAGCTTTTTATCAGACAGTCACTCACCCAGCGTTTAGCCTTTTTTGGATTGTTTCATTGGGATAATATTTTGGCCTAACATCTCCCACTGTGTGTTTACACACCGAAGATATTATCACATTGGATTTGTATTTTGGGACTTCGCTCACAGTGTTTATTTTGCACCGAAGATATCTATCACTTGGGATTGTGTTTGGAACGTTACTCACAGTGTGTATTTACACCAAAGATTCAGTCACTTGGATAACTCTGTTTTCGGGTACAAGTCACCTCTCCTGTTCACCTGCTCTGTTCCACCTGCACTCTGAGTTAACTCGCTCCCTCTCTCTCTCTCGGTCCCGCAACCACCTCGGAGATTCTGCCGAGAGAAGTCTGCAGAGCGGCTCTGACGTCAGCGTCTGCTTCCCCTGACTACCATCCCGGGAGAAGCTGCAGAGCAGCAACATTCATCCTTGCTTGTATTCCAGTCTTTGTTTGAACTCTTCCCAGTCTGTGCTGTTTATTTAGTCTTAATAAACAAGCCCTTGTTTTTGGCAACTCTGAATCCTACTCTCTTGTGTCGTTGCGTTTGGGGTCGGTGTCAAACCATAACAGCAAATGGATACAAGTAAATAAAAGGCAGCATTCTGCCCACCCTCCTTTTACAAAGTCTGCTGATGCACATTGATATCCATGATGTTTTCTGAATGACCTTTTCAAAGAGTGGTTTTTAAAAAAAGGTGAACAAGTTAGCTGAAAATAAATATGAACCGTTGTCTGAGGCTAGATTTACACTGGGATGATAGATTTTATATTTGACTCAGTACATAATTAGGTACTGGGGGCTACAGTATATTTTTGCATTTGAGAGGATTGAGTGGTGCTGGGATCCACATAGTAAAAGTAAAAGTCAGATGAAGTGTTCTTAGCTCAATGGACGCCACTCAGTTGAGCATCGTTTGTACTTACCCCGCCAAGCTCTAAGAGATAGGAATAAGTGGCGGTGTTTGCAGGGCTATACATTCTATATTATAGCTATGGATACAATACTATGGCCCATTTGACATCGACTATCTATCGTTCAATGTGTTAAAGAAATAGTTTTTTCATCCATACATTCCTGTTTTATACCGTGATGAATATGAGTATAGTTTTAGAGTAATCCTGTCTAATCCCAGAAAATGACGCTATGCAGCAATACGTGCATTTCACTAAAAACGTTGCCGTTTCTCGCCTGTACACACTACTATTTCAAAATCAAATCTATATTATCGGTATTATGTTCTGCGATCGCAAGAATTACCACACATTTAACCAAACCCCACAATATTTATGACAGCTTGCAAATGGTACCAATCCCCGCTATATTTATGCATAAAATGGTCAAGCTGCTAAAAATTTGCTGCTCGTGGCCAGTTTACCTTGCAACATTGTAGTGACAAGCGGCAATCTTCATTTGACAGTCTTTTTTCAAACAGGCAATAATGTCATGAGGACCGAAGGGACTAAACTACGACAGAACAAATCACTGTGGAGAGGGAGCTGCGTGGAAGTTGGTGGCATGAACCAAATTGACTGCTTTACTTAAATCTGTCGCAGAAAAGACTTGGTAAGAGAGAATGATGGGGATGCATGCCTGCATGTGTGTGTGAGGTAGAGAGGGGAGGGGGCATGTCTGTGTTGGTGAATGGGAGTGGTGCTGTGTGGGAGTCAGGCAGGTCTGTTTGTGTGTAGCCTAAGCCTACATATAATTATTGATATGAGGTAATTAAAAGAATATGGCCTAAAAATCTAAAAGGTTTTCATAGACTTTTCCCGCAATAAAACTCTGAATATTTAGCTAATTGCATTTTGAGAAAAGCTGCTGCTGTGTAACCAGGTATGTAAGGGCATTAAACACGAAATATTCTGACCCAGCTCTAATGCAGACTGCAGCAAATAATGAGTCTTGGAGACAACATTATATTGCGTTCCTATTACATGTTTTGAGAGATAATTATATTATTTCAACTTCAAAGATGTGTGCACATTTTGGTGCAGCACCATTTGCATTAATGATGATAAGAAGAAGAAGAAGAAGAAGAAGAAGAAGAAGAAGAAGAAGAAGAAGAAGAAGAAGAAGAAGAAGAAGAAGAAGAAGAAGAAGAAGAAGAAGAAGAAGAAGAAGAAGAAGAAGAAGAAGAAGAAGAAGAAGAAGAAGAAGAAGAAGAAGAAGAAGAAGAAGAAGAAGAAGAAGAAGAAGAAGACGATGGCGACGACTCGACGAATAAGATGAAAAGCTGTGGCTACTCCTGTGTGTGTGTGTGTGTGTGTGTGTGTGTGTGTGTGTGTGTGTGCGTGCGCGTAGGGCTGGGCGATATGGAAAAAAATCATATCGCGATAACGATATGATAATTTTATTTTATTTCTCGATATCGATAATTATCAAATTGTTATAAGTATAAAAAAAAAAAAAAAAAAAAAAAAACATTTTTTTTAACAACAGATGTATGTTTATTTTGCAGCAATTCTTTGTCATTGCCGCCATCTTTAGTGTTACATCCCCTCACACTCCAGTTCTCAGGCTGCAGCTGGTTTAAAAGCTAAAGTAAACCGGCTTCTCTGCTGGCTGTGGCTCCAGAGGAGTTGAACAGTTCTAGCTCTGCTAGTTTATTTTCGATCTTTTGGCGCTTTTTTGGTGGACAAACCACCGCACATGTGCACTGTGACTCGTGACTGGAGTCTAGTTCTGCTAGCACACATAGCCTACTGTGTACAGACGGTTTCAAAATGTATTTTAAATTAGAAAGCAAACAAAATAAATGGACAAGAGAAAAAGAAATCTGAATTTGGTCAGTATTGTCATTTGGACAAGCAAAGCCATTACTTTAAGTTGCAGGCAAGAAAGACAAGTCTGTCCACTGTCTCTGGTTTTAAAACTGCCCTGTTGCAGCAGGTAAACAAAAAAAAAAAAAAAAACGTTTTTTTTATTTATTTTTTATTTCGATATTCGATATCGATTATTAAAATATATCGCGATATTTATCGTTATCGTTATATCGCCCAGCCCTACGTGCGCGTGCGTGTTTGTGTGTGTGTGTGTGTTAATATCAAAGAGTTGAGCGTAGATATTGATGTTAACCTTACATGTGTGATGTGGCCTCAGCCCAGGGCTAAGAACGGGACTTTTAGGGTCCAGAACCAATCAGTTTGTGTGTTTACTGGTTGAGCTCCATTAACTGATGTAAACGGGTGATCAAATAGACACACACGCACAAACAAAACATCTATCAGCAATTATCTACAAACTACACACAGTATACAAACAAAACATATATCAGCAATCATACAGGCGCACACACAGAAATGCGGACACACACACACACACAAGCACACATGAAACACACACAAACTCAAACCCATAGCAGTGCTCAGCTGAAGGGCTTTAACCGTTATCTTTCAGCTTTGAACTGCAAAATACTGTGACAAAAAAAGCATAAATTAGCATTAATCCCACAGTGTGTTAGTGTGTCTGCGTGTGTGTGTGTGTTCGTGCCAGTTTTAGAATACTTGAAGGTGTGTGTCCAAATCTACAGTAGAGTATAAATATGGATACGTGTGTCTATATCCATGCTATTTGCATGTGTGCCTGTGTCCGTGTGTCCGTGTGTGTGTGTGTGTGTGTGTGTGTGTGTGTGTGTGTGTGTGTGTGTGTGTGTGTGTGTGTGTGTGTGTGTGTGTGTGTGTGTGTGTGTGTGTGTGTGTGTGTGTGCACACTGCACAGTGTGTGTTGTCTAACTTGACTTTATCATCCTTATCAGAACTAGCAGTGGTGCATTCCTGGATGCTGATTGCTGACTACAACAAGCCATAGGCACTCTGCGCCCTCCTTGTTTCTACGTGCCGCTGTTTGTCTGTACTATAAATAGGGCATTACTTTGAAATGTAAGTATGCTCCCTAAGCCCCCATCCCATGTACACACATACCCAGCCTCTCTCTCTCTCTCTCTCTCTCTCTCTCTCTCTCTCTCTCTCTCTCTCTCTCTCTCTCTCTCTCTCTCTCTCTCTCTCTCTCTCTCTCTCTCTCTCTCTCTCTCTCTCTCTCTCTCTCTCACACACACACACACACACACACACACACACACACACACACACACACACACACACACACACACACACACACACACACACACACACACACACACACACACACACACACTAGGGTGACCATATGTATGATCCAAATGCAGGACAGCATGTCGATTTTGAGGGACAATTGCGGGGGGGAAACGTTTTTGATGAATGGGAGATTATACATGTGAACAAAAAGATCATGTGGTCTCCACCTTGGCATGCACAAATGTTATGAAATGGGCTACTATAAGATAGGCGGCTGGGTGGCGCAGCGGACATTGCGCTCGTCACCAACGCAAGAGACACCGGGTTCGAATCCGGCTGTCTGCGCTTGGGCCGGCCGTCATACTAACTCAATTGGCAGAGTTAGCGGGTGGAAGTCGATCGGTGGTAATCTGGACGTTGTGGACAGCGACTCCTACAGGTCGGTTGGGGGACGCCTGCACAGCAGAGACAGGAAATGGCGGGGGTAGTGTGAGCCTCCCACACGTTACACCTCGCCAATGAGAGTCCTCGCTGGCAGGTGAAAAGATGTGACAGGCTGCATCCTCGTGTATCGGAGGGGACACGTGATGCAAGGCTTCTATCCTCCCTACAACCGGCCAGTGGGGGGCATATGCGAGCAACGTTCAAGACAGGGGAGGGTAGAATTGGCACAGCGAAATTGGGATGGGAGAAAAAGAGAAAAAGAGAAAAAAGTGGATAAAAAAAAGAAATGGGCTACTATACGTTTTACCATTCACTGTCAGTAATTAATGATGTGCCACTGTCTCCTGAATTATGCATGCAAGGTATTTGTTTACAACATTATTTGGATATATTGAACAATACCAGCTGCAAAAATAATAACGTTATGATGATTTGATATGATGAAAGACGTTTGGAAATATACAGGAAATGTCAACAAAACCTTCCCAATCAGCTTCATTACATCTTTCTGTAATTTCTTTGGTCTTTTCCTGCTTTTGGTTCGGTTGAAGGTTCACATTCAAACCACAAATGAACCACTCCAGAGTTCACTTGGAGGCGGGCGGACCAGGCTGGGGTTGTTTGGTGCGGACCTGAGTTAGTTTACTGTGTTCTAGGGCTGTACCAAATAGTTTGAAGCTTTGTTCATAATGTTGACATTCGAATTCTAAATCAACATTCAAATTTGTTTTAATTTTTATATATATTTTTGAACACGTCATAAAATATGACGACAGACATTCGAAGCTTCGTTCGAATACTTCAATAGAAGCTTTGAATGTTAAAAAATGACATTCGGTACAGCCCTACTGTGTTCACACAAGCCCAAACGAACGGTAACATGGGGTAAATGCTCCAGGTTTTCGCTTCAACCAGACTAAACAAGGGTGGTGTGTGAGCATGTTTATAAAAGTCTTGGCATGAGTGACTTGAATCTCGCTCTTCACAAGCTCCACCGTGACAGCAGACAGCAGGCAGCATGAAAATAGTAAAGTTGCTCTACCACTGTGCTCAAAGTGTGTGTGCCGAGTCGACAACACAGCCAGCAGTGTGTATGTGACTGTGCACTGATGTTTAGACTAGCTACTTGCAGTGCATTAGTGCAGTGCATGGATGGTGGACAAAAACAATAAGAATTATAATATAATATATTTAACATTTTAAGCATGACTTTATTTAAATGCAGGACATAATCCTTCTGTTGCGGAACACAGGACAAAGGGCTAAAATGTGGGACAAATCTGGACATTTGGTCACCCTAACACACAGACACACACACAATTGTATGCACACTAGGGCTGAATGATTTAGGGGAAATTAATCGAATTGTGATTATTTTGACTAATATTGATAGTTTTTGCCTCATTATTCTCATTTTCATTGAAAATCATATCAAAAATGATCATGGTGTGATTTTTGCAGGGATCTGTACCAAAAAAGGATGTTTTCATAAGTATTTAGGGTATGCAATGTAAGCCAGGACATCTCTGCAATGCCACAGTACTCCATTTAGAATGGTATTTTGACACCCATTTCACCTTTAACAAATATTGCGCCTCCTGCAGTTAGATATTGCACTATATTGCACTAATATTGCAATTTGGATACATTTATAAGAATTGTTCTGCCCTAGCGCACACACACATGTAGAAACACACAACATGAATCCTTCTCAACACACATGCACATGCAACCCTCAAACCAACTATATCACAGCCCAGATTAAATTGTCTTTTAAAGCTCATTTCTGGATGAGATGTGAGGGGAACATCACAGGGGTTCAGGTAGGGGGTTGGTTATTTGATGTGGGTGTTGATATGCAGACTGACGTTTCTGTGTATGTGTGTGTGTGTGCGTGTGTGTGTGTGTGTGTGTGTGTGTGTGTGTGTGTGTGTGTGTGTGTGTGTGTGTGTGTGTGTGTGTGTGTGTGTGTGTGTGTGTGTGTGTGTGTGTGTGTGTGTGTGACCCTGACACTAATAATTCCTACACATCCTCAGATCAGAGATCAGCTCGTTTCATCTTCAATGAGCTGCGGGTGAGAAATCGCTTTTGATCAATTAATTCAAATATATGGTTAGGAGGACTATGTTTAAAAATGAAAGTCGATTTTCACTTTAACTTGGGTAATTACAGTAAGGAACCACTTACTTAATTTTACATTTGACTTTTGTTAATCATTTTCATTCTTAAAATGAAAACGTAATAATTCCTTTAAAACAATGTTCACCAGACAGATCTCGCTATCAACCAATTAAATAGGAAGGGCTTGTTTTTTGTTTGTTTATCTAATAATTCATCACTCAGCACATCACAGGTCCTGATTCTTTAGTTTATGGGATTAGGACAATTATGTACATTAAACAAATTTTACTAGACATTCCCCTTTAACTCAATCTGCTCCAACAACGAGTTTGCTCGATAACCGTTGAACGCCAACCACGTATACGTTTTTAATATTCTATTCAATGTCACGGACTTGTATGTTGCCGTTAAAAGACATACTGGGCCCCCGAGGGTGCAGTACCGACCAGATCCGGCTAGGTGGCAGTATCGAGAGTGCAGTAAACCCTGTTCCAGACCTCCTATTATAGCTTATTCCCAGCGGAAGAGTGCTGCCGAGTGCTTCCGCGTTTTCCCTGATTGGCTGCGACACGCCCCGCGGCAGCCGCAGAGCGGAGCGGCAGAGCTTGCGGCATTATGTAGCCGTAATCCCCAATGTTTTTCATTCACCGCTTAGCTCAACTGGCAGCGCTGCGGTCCGTTGGTGACAAGTTCGAATCCCTTCAATTTATTTTTATTTTTATTTTTTAACGTGCATTCTTTCGCCGGTTAAGTTTAGGCATGTTAACTTAAGGTTAAGGTTAAGGTTAGGCATTGTTTTGGAGTTGGTTAAGGTTAGAAGGGTTAAGTTTAGGCGCTGTTAAGGAGCTGGTTAAGGTTAGAGTTTGTCTTAGAGAATGGCAATATTCTTTTGGAGTTGGTTATGGTTAAGGTTAAGGTTAGGCATGGTTAAGGTTAAGGTTAGGCATTGTTTCGGAGTTGGTTAAGGTTAGAAGGGTTAAGTTTAGGCGCTGTTAAGGAGCTGGTTAAGGTTAGAGTTTGTCTTAGAGAATGGCAATAGACAGCCTATTTCCGCGCTGCAGCGCGAGGCAATAGACAGCCTATTTCCGCGCTGCAGCTCTCTCGCGCTGCCGTGGTCACATGGGCGTCATGGCCAATCAGAGAAAACGCGGAAGCACGCGACGCACTCTTCCGCTGGGACTAAGCTACACGCTTCAATCCAGACCGTGTGTTACATTCAAATCCCACCGGGCGGAGAATGTTAGTACAGGGAAGCCTAGAGGTTCACTCGATCACATTGAAAAGTGTCCGGGACACTCGATGCATGTGTTCTGCCGGATTATGTCGTGGACCAGATGGACATCAGATGGACCAGATGGCAATCAAACAATTGGAATATTCTTTTTGGAATAGCACCGATCAAAGGTAAGGACTATCTGACGTCAATTCCAGCTTGATCCTGCAATGTTTTCATATCGATCCAGCTGAACAGCTTGTG
Organism: Notolepis coatsorum; assembly: GCF_963971535.1. Taxonomy (NCBI): domain Eukaryota; kingdom Metazoa; phylum Chordata; class Actinopteri; order Aulopiformes; family Paralepididae; genus Notolepis; species Notolepis coatsorum. The sequence continues at coordinate 126,919,558 of NC_140170.1, read as the reverse complement.
TAGTGTTCACAACGAATGCTGTTACTGGCAATCAAAGCATCAGAAACGCCCCCCCCTTTCATGCATTCATGATGAAACATAATACCTATTATATACATTTGATTTGGAAATAGTAGCGTGTCCAGGGATGAAAACGCCAATACTTTTACTAGAAAACTATAATTCACGTAGTGCCCTATAAGGGCTTGTGTCCATAGCGGACGTTTTTTGAAAAGCGGACCGCCTTGAAAAGCAAAAAAAAAAGCTCTGCCGTGGCTCAGCCACTTCCTCGATGTTGATTGGTCGGTCGAAAAGAGTTACCTTGATGAGCAGCGCTCCTTTCCAAAAGTTGAACTAGTTTCAACTTTATGCGCTGGGAGCGCTCCGCCCAAAAACGCTGGGCGCGGCGCTGGGAAAAGGAGCGCGCCTGTCGCGTCTGTAGCATAGAAATGAATGACAGAAAGGAGCTGACAACTCATAAAACGTCGGCTGTGGACACAAGCCCTAACTCAGCTTTCCAGGAATTAGCCCGGGTCACTCCGAAACTATACTTATATTCACCAGGGGATAACGCGCGAACGTATACATGAAAACATTTATAATTTTTTGCATGTTCGACAGAAGATACAGACTGTCAAATGACCATAGTATTGTCCCCATAGCTATAATATAGAATATAGATATAGCTCTATAAAACAAGGTGACGCACCCCTATCTTTAAAGCGTGGCCTAGCTAGAACAGGATGAGGAAAATCCCCCGCCGAATGTGTTAAAGCGATCATGATGCTGTTTCAGTTCTATAGGTGAAAGCTGTCCTTTCTATATATACAAATAAAACTCTTGTAATATTGTATTATAGATCTATAATATACACCAAATAATAACAATAATAATATACCTTTCTACTTTTTCTCAAAAAGTGCAAAAACACTGAACGAGATCATACAAAGGGAAATACTCTGACCCTACGTTAATAATTTCACCAAATTCCCATCCTTTTGTTGACGATTATGGCAGTTGAGTGGGGGCACGAGGCGATCAGACCTCACCAATTAGACAGAGTAGCTGTGTGTGCGTCTCTCTCTCTCTCTCTCTCTCTCTCTCTCTCTCTCTCTCTCTCTCTCTCTCTCTCTCTTTCTCTCTCTTTCTCTCTCTCTCTCTTCCAATGTCGCCCCCTCCCCCAAACACACACACACACACACATTAGGAGACAGAGGGTATAGTTGTAGGCTCCCAACTAGGCTGCTGATGTAACGACTCAACACATCTGTGCGCCTTCAGGAGGACGGAGCCATATGCCGTCTGAATGTAGGGAGATGGAATGGAGAGCTGTCTGTGGACGGACTTAGTGCGGGGGCTACAGAGTATTATAGTGCAGCATATCAGACTGGCGTGCTGCTGAGTAAATAAGACGAGTAATGATCGCACTCGTAGACGAACGGCGTCTAATAACCCGCTAATATTGTCGTAGCGTGACCAGTTCTACTTTATTATCTGATCTCGCAAGCGTGTTATTTTTCGTGTAGTAATTGTGGGCTATAATAATGCTCTGTATGGCCCAGCAGCACCATGATAAACCTACTCCTGTCGAATAGATTGCAGAGTAGCCTATATTTACAGTAGTTATTCCAACTTCAACTCAAGCCCACCAGACGCTATCAATAATTACAGAGCCCACCAATAACACACAGCGGGAAGCCACAACACCCCCCCCCCCCTATAGTCAAACCTTTGACTGATCGGCAATATCCCGTCCGAGTGTACAGTACTGTACACGTTCCTCTCTCAACTCAGCAGCAATATCCTAATAGCCGATTTGACGTGCACATGGTTCGCAGCTTTCTGTGCCAGACATTCAGAAACAAACAGAACAACAAAACCAGAAGACATATCGATATAGGGAAGAAATTATTACCTTGGTGTGTACTAGAGCCGCTGAAAATAAATGATAAATCCTGGGTTGGTGGTGTCCACATTGCCGGAGGAGGAGGAGGATGAGAGAGCCGGCAGCCTTCCACTGTAAGGAATAATCCGACTGACAGTGCGTAACAATAAACCCAGAGAGAGAGGGGGGAGAGAGGAGAGAGAGAGAGAGAGAGAGAGAGAGAGAGAGAGAGAGAGAGAGAGAGAGAGAGAGAGAGAGAGAGAGAGAGAGAGAGAGAGAAAGAGAGAGAGATAGAGATATGCATGGTGAAGAGGAAGGGGATACACCATGCAGTTGGTTAAAAGAAGTGAGAATGACATTTAAAATGACAGAATAGCAACCTAATCTAGATATTATGGGTTTCAGTTGCCACATTTTATTGAAAATGATTATTGGCTATTTAATATACTACTGCATTGTGTAGTTTTTTCAAACTGATGTGAAATTTTAAAGAAATTAAATAAAAGATACCAAAGGGATGAACAAATGTGTCATAACAAAAACCTAAAATACAGACATATTAGTTATGTTAAAACCATTTAGTTGGTGAGTCACATGTTATATTAAGTGTACATTTTATGAAATAAAATACAATTCTGATTACAAAAAGCGGTAAATGTAAGACCTTACAATTACTGTAAAAAATTATGATAAAACATTAATAATACCCATAGGGAAATTCAGGTGTCAAATCACCTGGAAATTCAGGTGTCAAAACAATAAGAATATAATTAAATCTAAAGTAAACAAGCTAGCATAATACAAATATTATGAAATAAAGATAAAGTAAACATGTGGCTGCTTGCCCTTAAAATCTGCACTGGATGTCTGAGTGAGTCAATAAGTGAAACATATGTATACTATACCAATACTATAAGTATAATAATATAAATAAGTCTACCCTGGTACAAATATACATAACTCTATATTATGTCTGACCTGGTATAATATACAGAACATAACTCTGTCATCAGTCTATCTTAAGTCTATAAATATAACGTTTGCTTTGGTATGAATATACAGAACATAAGTATTATAAGTCTAACCCGGTACAAATATAACTATCTCTATCCTAGGTCTACTCCTGGTACAATGTGTAAATAGGTTGTATAACCTAAGTCTATCCTGTGCAAATATACAGTACTGCATACTAAGTATGCGCCAGTATAAATAAATATAACATAATTAGTCTCAGCCTATCAATTTAGGTAAATATAAATGTAAATATACGCATATAAATGAAAATGTGAATATATTAATTAATTAATATATTCATCAATGTGAAAGGTTCAGGATTCAGTAGTCAAAAGTCAGTTCTAGCAGTTGTCCATGCAGTTATCTGGCAGTTAGCCAAGTCAAGTCTTGCCCTTGGTTGTGGAGCCTGATGGCTACTAACCTGAACCCTAACCCTAACCCTCCGTCACCACCTCTAGATTGACCAGTCGTCTCCCACTACAGAACTAGCCTCACCAGCTTGGCCATCAACAGAGATGGTAGCAGTGCTATGCTATAGGCTTAACCCTAAACATACAAGCTTTTTCTGCTCTAGAGACATTGGGCCTCATTCACAAATTATTTTTCTTATTAAATATCTTCTTACGAACATCGTGAGCACAAACTTAAGAAAGACACCCACTGGATTCCTGAAAACATGTTCTTAAATAGCCAAAGTGTTCTCAGCTGCGCTCCTCCAAATGAAAAATGCCACTGATTCTTAAATGTATGTGTTCAACTTCTCGTACACCTGAATTTGCATTATAAATTACACTATTATAGTAATATACAACATACAGTTGTTTAAACTGGGTATACAATATATAAATTAGTACTACTGGGTAACAGTGCTAATCAGATGTATGTAGTACAATACTACTACAGAGTTATAGTATTAATATGTACAGTGATACAGGTAAAGTCCAGTAGTAAGTCATACTGGCCAGCAGAGTAACTAGTAAGAGGTAAGGGATATGTACAGATATATAGTATCTGAAGATATGTATGCAAGTATGTGCAAACAGATGTGTGTGTATATATTAGGGCTGACCCCAATTAGTAGATTAGTCGACTAATCGATCGAAAGGAGCCGTAGTCGACTGCCAACATCTTAGTCGAATGCAAAAAAAAAAAAATATATATAATATATATTTTTAATATATATTTTTTTATTATTATTCTTTCCAAAAGCAAAGAGGCCAGCGAGGCCAGCGAGGCTAGCTTCCTAAGAAAACACTGAAGGCACTGAAAGAGGATCAAAGTCGACTATCCAAATCCTTAGTCGGGGACAGCCCTAGTATATATATATACAGTATATATATACAGTAATAATGAATAAATAAATATTATGGTATGCTGAAGTGAAAAAGAAATGGGCTCATGTGAAATCCTGTTCTTAGCTAAGAACTAATCCCAGATAAGAATCTGTTCATGAATGTCAGAATTGTCCAGGAAACTTCGTAAGTGGAGTTAAGAAATTTCTTTATAACTTTTCGTAAGTGCATTTGTGAATGAGGTCCATTGTTCCTAAGCCATTCTGATGAAAGGGAGAGGAGGAGGCATGCTTTGCCCTATCCGCATGCTCTCTATCTACTGTATGTGAGGCACACCGTGGTCTTCATAACCACCCAACAACTACTCATAGTGTAATGATGAGTCAGCCAGAGGCCGTGCTCTGTCCTAACAACATCTGACCCATTGGCTGTGTGAGGGTATCTCTCACTTTTACACCCAATCCAGACAGACTCCTCCGGTCCATGTCAGAGCCATGTCTGCCTCCTCTGCTCTTCTCAGAGGGGTCTTGGTGGAAGACATCTGTGCAGCAGCTTATTGGTCTTCCCTTTTATCTGCCGGACGCAGCAGTCTCACAGTAAATTTCGCAGAGTAAATTTTACTCAAACTGAGTCCATTTGAGCCCAAGTGAGTAAAATGTTACTCAATTTGAGTAAAATGTACTCGGTTTGAGTAAAATGTACTCAGCGAAATTGGCTCAGGAGTTCTTCCGCTTTATCCTAGCTCTTGCTAGTTTGGCAGGTATTCCAGTCTAGGATTTGGGGTCTTCACCATGCCCTTATATAACATGTTGTCTGCTGGATATGTATGACGTGTTATACTCTCTCACTCTGTCCTCAGCTCAGGAGTCTCTCCTCTTCATTCTAGCTCTTGTCAGATTGAAAGGTCACCTAGCTCCACTCAAAGGGGTCTCTGTGAAAGACCATGGGTCTTCCCCATGCCCTTGTATCTGTTTTTTTGTCTGTTGGACATGTCAGAGAGTTCTACTCTCTCACCCCGT
>NC_140170.1:126804369-126911869 GCF_963971535.1 Notolepis coatsorum | reverse complement strand
AGTGAGCACTGCTGGTGGCCCTCACAGTTTGACTCCACTCACTGCCATCTAGAGGGGAAAAGAGGCAATTCAGAGAGCGAGGGAGTGAGTCAGGAGGAGAGACAGAAGGACATACAGACTACAGAGGCGTAGGCAAGAGAGACAGATAGAAAAAGAGACAGACAGAGAAAGAGAGGAGGGAGAGTAGAGAACAGAAACCTATTCAGGAGACTCAACAATGAATGCTGCTGTAGGATGACTTCAGGGAACATCTCTGTATTTGCTTCTTAGCACACAATGAAACAGAGTGACTGGTGACTGTGTCATGCAGGTCCCATGCATATCACAGGCATACAGCCAGTAAGTTCAGAATAAGAACATGCCTACTGTATTTCACGCTCCAATAAATGTCTCACGAGGACATTAATACTGCAATACTCTTGTATACTCCTCTGTGTCTCCTTTGTGTGAGCAAGCACCAAGCCAAATGCATTGTATGTGCAAATGTACTTGGCAAATAACATTTCCACAAACTAGATGTATCCACTTTATTAAATTAAGTTGACTCTATTTCATTAATTCAAATAAATTACATTAACAAAATGTATTCAAGCTTTAATTACAATTCATTTAATACCACTGCATGTGAGGTTTTTAGCACCGGCTGTTCATAATAGACACAACAGTCTCATATTATTACACCACACCAGGTGGTCCTAAATGTAGAGCATAGGAGCACTTACCAAGTGTGCTGCATGTCACCAGTGGTTATTTGTATTCTATACATTCTTAGCAAAAATTGCAGAGGTAATTCTAAGCGGTGGGCAAAGAGTTGTACTTGAGCTAATGTAGCCCCTAAATACGCTACAGGAGTTCGCCCAGAGCCACATTCTACAATGCATACGTTATTTCTAACGTATCCACCATTGTTCTATCATCTGGCATCATACCAATTCATTATGACCAAAATCTTCAACTGAGCGGTGTATGATTCTTCTGGTGTCTCAAGTTGGCTGCATACAGCATAACCAGCTGCAACTCAAGTCTACAGTAAATTTCGCTGAGTACATTTGACTCAAACTGAGTAAAATGTTACTCACTTGGGCTCAAATGGACTCAGTTTGAGTAAAATTTACTCAGCAAAATTTACTGTAGACTTGAGTTGCAGCTGGTTATGCTGATGCAGATAACCATGCAACAGACAGAGAATGTTACCAAATACATACAATATGCACAGTAATATTGTAATCCCCCCGCCCCCCACAAAAAGAAGGACTTTGGTTTTGAAATGCAGCTCTGTTTTGTACATTGCAATTGTAAACAAACATTTGACATCCTCATATGTAAAACCCATGTTTAGCATGATCATGCTGTTAATAATTTTATAAAAGGCACACACAAGGAATGTCAGAGTGAGCTAAATTTTCTTCAACCATATAAATAATGATGTAAACAAGGACAGTGGTGTGACAGTGTTTCAACACATGAAGGTACTTAGCAGACTACCTCTCAACTCCTATCACTTGGCACACAAATATACATGGCTTCACATGGCGTGTAAGTCAGTCATATATTAGAAGTACCTATTATAGGCTATACTGAATTATGGTACTTGAATATTTACAGTAGCAACTGTCTAGCTTCCTGTTCTAAGTAAGGGATTAACTGCCAAGGGTGTAAAGAGAAAACAGCACATAGACATCTCAGCTATGTCCCATCAACATAATAGTGTGTGTGTGTGTGTGTGTGTGTGTGTGTGTGTGTGTGTGTGTGTGTGTGTGTGTGTGTGTGTGTGTGTGTGTGTGTGTGTGTGTGTGTGTGTGTGTGTGTGTGTGTGTGTGTGTGTGTGTGTGTGTGTGTGTGTGTGTGTGTGTGTGTCTATGACATACACCTGTTTAGCCATTTTCCCCCTACCTCTTTAGGGCCTCTCTAATATGTCATTCCTTCTTCATTCATACACACACACTACAGACACATCTTTATATATATATATATAAAGTCGATAGTGGATAGTCATATACACACACACACACACACACACACACACACACACACACACACACACACACACACACACACACACACACACACACACACACACACACACACACACACACACACACACACACACACACACACACACACACACACACACACACACACACACTACAGAGGTATGGTCCTAATTATAACACTGTTGACAATTGCTGCAAGGAGAGACAGAGGTGGAATGTCCGACACTGCTGAATGCATCAAGGCCATCACCACACCATCAGTGGAAACAACACAATGTGTGTGTGTGTGTGTGTGTGTGTGTGTGTGTGTGTGTGTGTGTGTGTGTGTGTGTGTGTGTGTGTGTGTGTGTGTGTGTGTGTGTGTGTGTGTGTGTGTGTGTGTGTGTGTGTGTGCCTGGATCTGAATGAGTGTGTGATTACTTCAATTGACCTTAAATGGATATTTCACTGAGTAGAACTAAAGAAGTCAGCAATCTTACCTCTATCTAAAGTGATCTACAATACAAGTACGCTGTCAACCACTGCTGTCCCTGGTGTCCGCTGTCAACAGGGTCAGACATATGTAATATGTACATATGTACATATGTAATATGTATGTTTGTGTGTGTGTTTGTGTGTGTTTGTGTTATTTCATCAGATGCTAAAATTGACTTGACAGTATTTTGCTTGAAAATACTGCCCTCTACAGTTCAATAAAGGTATAACTGTCTGAAAACAAGAATCTGAAAACGCGTTCCCTTATTTTGATGACATGTATTAGGATTTAGGAATGACTGGAGGTGGCAGTCTACTCTGGGTTAGATAGAGGGGCTATATGGTTGCTCTTCCCTCCCTCAATAACCATGTTTGAGGTGCTCTTGGGCAAGGCACTAGATGTGTAAAGATTCACAGATAGAAATTGGCAACCAGTTGTATTGTTAAAGATGTGACTACATCGATACATGGGACCTGGATAATAATAATAATAATAATAATAGATAGAGAGGTAGCAAGGTAAGGTAAATCACAGTTTTTCAGTAATACAAATAATAAAATAGAATAGATTAGATAGAGTAAAAAAGTGCGGTTTGATTCAGTTTAAAAATAGGCTAAAAATAATTAAATAGAACGGACCGTAAAAGGTGTGATAAAATTGTTCAATAAAAAATATATAACAACAGAGCAGTACATCGCTCTTAATACTTTGAGTTTCTTTACAAAGTTCTAATATACAACAGAGCAGTGCATCGCAGATTAACACTTTGAGTTTCTTTACAAAGTACAGTTCTAAATTACCTTATAGAACAACAGAGCAGTGCGTCGCTCACAACTTAACAACAGAGCAGTGCATCGTTCTTTTAACTTTGAGTTTCTTTACAAAGTTCAGTTTTGAATTACAACAGAGCAGTGCTCTTAAAATTACAGTGCATAGGAGGTAGTGAGATAAAATGTGCATAGAACCGACACATGAATTTGATAGGAAGTGTATAAAAGTAGGTATAGGGTAAGTGTTGTGAAGGATCAGATTAAACCGAATATATATATTTATTTATTGATATATATTGAATAGTATTTGTATATCGTTTGATATCCCTTGTATATTCCTTGTACATATACACGGAATATCCCTTTAGTCTACTATAGCCCATAATAGTTCATTCTCTTATTGGACAAGGACCTGGCGCCAGGAGACAAGCCCCTTGGAGCCAAGTTCAATGGTACCGACGAGACATGTCTCTACTAGCCCCGGCTCTGCGCAGGAATACGGCTACCCAAAGGAGAGTGGCACTATTTGTTCACCGTGCATATAAATATGGCGCAAGTAAATGTAGAAGTTCTCTTTTCCCTTAGTCCTTTACCCTTCTACCCAACTAAGTAACAGAACGTGAAGCCTCACCCCACGATACTGCGTGCGGTGTAGTATGGCCTGTTTGGCCTTAGAATAGCATTGAGACCTTGTGCGAATTAATAGCTGAATTGTCAGAGTTTGGCACCGTATTTCTATTAAGTAATAATAGTCTATTATGTATGGTGCATCGTGCGGTTATAGTTCTAAAGTGAGCAGCATCCCCGTCGCTTCCTCGTGTTATCTAGAGTCTTAACCAGGTTGGGCAGACCACACGTGGTGCTTTCATCCGAGGAGTTCTAGGCGAGGACCGAGTGGACCTGTACATTGGATTACCTACCCGACGACTGCTGAGCCCTATGCGGCATGGAATATATATTTGCTTTGGTACTTTGATTTGTGGAGCGGATAATCGCCAACACCGGTGAGTGTTGGATTTACCCCGAGAGGAGTCAAGGTGAGACGGCGCTCAGACCAGACTGAGGTCGCCTCGCTTCTTCTTCATTGTGGACCTACAGCTACAGCTACAGCTACAGCCTACAAGAGAGCCAAGGTGTATTCATCTGTGGATCAAGATTCTACTGCACTGTCTTCTGTACTTGAAGTCTCCCTAGACATCGTTGACCAGACGGGATACTGCCGACGGCTCTCCTACCCCCCCTACCGGCTTACAACCGGGAGGACCCCTACAGTATATCCAGCTATAATCATTAAGTGTGCCATCGTTATAATTCCCTAAGAGCCAGGTTGTATACTTGCTTCCTGCGTAACCAGAGATTGGACATTCAGTGTTGATTTGCCTACGAGTACTCATTTGCCTTACAAGTGCATTCAAATCATAAATGTAATAGTAACTATTATATGTACCCTTTGCTATATATTAAATATTTGATTATTACCTTTGTGTGGACCCGATTTCATTGTGGGAAAGTGTTCATCATATTTAGATATCGTGTACTGTATGGCCAGTAGTTAAAGTACATAAAGCGGTAGTGGTTTAATGATACCATACTTATCAATACAGTCAGGGAATTGTACCCCTCAGTTACAATTGGTCCTTCGAGCCGGAGGGTAATTAGTGTAATATTAATATAGTGGTATTAATATTGAAATGGCCTATGATGAACACTCCACGAAACGGTCCTCCTAAAGTAGAACGCCCGCAGCGTAGACGACAGCCACCTCAGTACTTAGAGGATTACGCTGCCAGTATACTACCTAGCCTTCTACAAACGGTAAACGCGGTAAAAGTAGAAAGTAAAATTATGTTCGACCCTATCAACCAGGATACCCCGACCACAGAGGCCCTAGTGGGTTCTAATGTAACTGACCAAGCTCACGGTGGGGACCAGGAGGGAACTGACACGACTTTACCCCCCGCCAAGACCGAAGAAGTAGTCCCCCCAGAGCTCCGGGAGGAAGACAACCCTCCAGAGATGGAACTCTGCACGGAACAAGATGAGGAGAGCGCCGAGGAGATAGAGCTCCAGGACTCCCCGCAGGGGAACGCATCCCCGACCGGTACTGCCAGGAGCGGATCACCTCAACCAACGTCTTCCCCCAGCGAGGCAGAGAGGATGCTGGCACAGGCGTTCCTCGCCACCCTGACAGCCTCTACCGAACGCGATCGACTTCAGGGTGAACGCGATCGACTCCAAGCACAGACGCTTAGCGAGCGCGAACATTCTACCATTGAAAGAGAACGCCTCCAAGCGCAGCAACGGAGCGAAGAAGAGCGCATACGTCTGGAGCTGAGACGCCTTCAGACGGAAGAGAATATGGTAAGAGACCACGCCGAAGCCCAGCGCGCCGCCGCCGAAGCCCAGCGCGCCGCTGCCGGTGCCCAAAGAGAAGCAGAGCGCGACATCGCTCTCATCCAGCGCGAAGCCGAGCGCGACAGACTACAAGCCGAGCGCGACAGACTACAAGCGCAGCTAATGGAGCAGCTGATCACCAGGGCAACACCCCCTCCCTCCACAAGGGGTTCCAGGGCCTCGTCAAGACACGGGTCAAGGGCACCCTCCCCTAACCGATTAAGCGACCCTGAGCCCGACCACCAGAGAGAGCCTACACCCCCCTCCGAACTCCTTCCCCGACCGGTCCAAGTGAGACCCAGCTACAAGGAAGGAACGGCGGACACCGCGGAGAGGCTAAATAGACGACTACAGGATCTAGAAGACCTGGCAGAGGAAGAAGAGGGAGAAGAGGAGAGTCAAGCCCGACAGCAGCACATTACTCCACAGGACCAGGAGGTCCAGTACAGCCCAGGCTATACCCCCATGGCTCTGCGCTACAGACCCCCGACTCGATTCACGGGTGAGCACGACGCACGACCAGTCCCGAGGAATAGCACCTGGACCAGCGGGCCATGGTACCCTGCCGGTACTAGCCCACCGAGAGGCGTAAGAGGAGACTCGCCCAGGAGGCCTCTCTTCCAACGCTCACCGATGTGCCAGCCATCCACGGCGTCATACATTGGCACACCGACGTTTCCAGACTTCACCCATGAGAACCGAGCACAGTACACGGAGCTACGGATGTGCTTAGAGACAATGATGGTGGATGTAGCTGATGAACGCCACAAGTATGCCATCCTATTGAAGCACCTGAAAGTGCCCAGAGCGCACAACATAGCGTTGGCCTATGCCACCTCTACTACCCCATACACCGCGGCTCTAGCAGCACTAGACCAAAGATATGGACGTATATGGGATTACGTAATACAAGAGATAAGGCATATTGACCGCCTACCCCCAGCAACAGACAATCGCTCACTAGACGACCTGTCTATCAAAGTACAATCCCTGGTAGGGATGCTGGGGGCGCAACGAGAAAAGGGTATGCACGAACTATACGCAAACTCGAACGTCGAGAGGATTTTAGAGAAGCTGCCGCCCGCCCGACAGGAGCGCTTCAGGCGGCAAAGAGACCACCGTGATCCTAATGGTCCCGAGCCATCCCTCCTAGACCTAGCCGACTTCCTGGCGAGAGAAGTCAGCAGCCTACGGCTGGATACGTTCATGCGGAGCACACCCAGCTCCAGAGAGGGACCTAGGAGAGCAAACGATGGTCGAAGATCGGTGACTGTCATGCACCAATCAGAATCAGTACCGAGCAGCAAGAACCACAGTACCCCCTCGATGAAAGAGAAGTGGAAGATGGTGTGCCCGTACTGCGAGAAGGAACACTGGTTGTCACAATGTGACCAGTTCAAGAAGATGACCGCTGAAGAAGTGAGTCACTGGATAAAGTCCAACAGGCGCTGTTACCGATGTGCGCGCAGTCACATGGCAGCCGAGTGCCGCCTCAAGAAGAGGTGTAGTCGGTGTGACGGAGCCCACCTAGATGTCCTACACGACAGTAACAGAAGAAAGCCTGCACCATCCAGCAGCACAAAGGCAAGCGTTATGTACATTGACCCCGCTAGCAGCAGCGGCGCCCAGGTGCTCTTAAAGGTGGTCCGCGTAACACTGAGTTACCAAGATAAGGTCATGGACACTTACGCCGTCCTTGACGACGGGTCAGAGAAGACCCTTCTCCTCGCGTCCGCTGCGGCCCAGCTGGGGCTGCGGGGGAGCAAGAACCAGATGACGATTCGGACAATAAGAAGAGATCTAAAGACGATAAAGGGCGAGAATGTCTCCTTCACTATCGCAGCCAGCGGGCAGCCCGAGAGACGGTATAGGATTACTAATGCTTTCACCAGCCAAGAAATAGGACTATCGCAGTACACCTACCCCATCGCCAAGCTGATGGATAAATATGTGCACCTGCGTCAACTCCCTATCCCGCTCATAGACGGTGCCACCCCGACCCTGCTGATAGGCTCCGACCATGCAGACCTCATAGTCCCGATAGACCGGGTCCATACAGGACCCAGAGGTTGCCCTGCAGCAGTCGAGACCCGCCTAGGATGGACATTACAAGGCCCCCTCACCAAGTCTCTTAACCGAACAGCAGCCACTAGCTGCCTCCACTCCAGAGCGACAGAAGGAGACACCACACTCCTGCAGCATGTCGAGAGGCTATGGACACTAGAGACAATGCCCTTTAAGAACGAAAAGAAAGACATTCGTTCTAAGGAAGATATCTACGCTATAGCCCTCCTCGAGCACGGGACAAAGAGAGTCAACGTCAACGGAGTGATGAGATACGCAACTCCACTCCTGAGGCGAGAGGGAATGCCCACCTTTCACGCCACAAAAGAGGCGACGGAGCGGTATCTATTGAACACAGAGCGGCGCCTAGCCAAAGACCCCGCTCAAGAAGCTGTGTACCGCGCTGAGATTAACAAACTAATCACAGCGGGAAACATAAAGAAAATTGACATTAAAGAGGCCGATCAGACGACCGAATCATGGTACGTGCCGCACCACAAGGTCCACCACAACGGCAAGGATCGCATTGTGTTTAACTGCAGCTACCAGATCGGATCACAAAATCTGAATAAAGAACTCTTGGCCGGCCCAACACTCGGCCCCTCCCTACTAGGCGTGCTACTACGCTTCCGCCAGGACAAGGTGGCTATCAGCGGCGACATCAAAGGGATGTTCCTGCAGGTGAGACTAGTGGAGGAGGACAAGCCCCTGCTGCGGTTCCTATGGAGAGAGAGGATCGGAGATGAGCACCCAGCCATCTATCAATGGGAAGTCCTCCCTTTCGGAACCACATGCAGCCCATGCTGTGCTACGTTTGCACTACAAAAACACGTCGCAGAGGACCCAGCAGCAGATGAAGAGGTCCAACAAAGTGTGACAAATAGTTTCTACGTGGACAACTGTTTACAAAGCGTCTCGACGCCAGAATAAGCCGAGGCTCTCCTACTCAAGCTCCGCGCCCCCCTGATCAAAGGCGGCTTTGATCTCAGGCAGTGGGCCAGCAGCGACCCGCAAGTACTGCGCAGCCTCTCCCCCGAGGACAAGGCAGCGAGCAGCGACACCTGGATGGCGACCATCCCAGGAGAAGCCCAAGAAATGACACTAGGACTAGTCTGGCGCTTCAAAACAGACTCGCTCCATTATAGACACAAACCCCTGACCAAGGAGCAGGGAAGGTCGACGGCAATACCGACCACCAGACGGAGTGTATACAGAACACTCGCCAGACAATATGACCCGTTGGGATGTATTCTACCTTACACCACCAGGGCAAAGATGATTGTAAGAGCGCTATGGGACAAGGACCAGGGCTGGGACGATCCCATACCCGAACACCTTGCATCCACATGGAGAGAGTGGGAGACGGAACTCCGCTCACTCCCAGGTGTTAATATACGCCGCAGCTACTTCCCACCCACAGTGAGGCCAGAGACATGCAAGATCGACCTGCACGTATTCAGCGACGCCTCCGAAGTAGCCTACGGTTCGGTGGCCTACTTGCGTGCCCGAGAGGAGGGAGGAGAAATACATACTGCTTTCATCCTGGCTCGCTCAAGAATAGCCCCACGAAAGCAACAATCTATCCCGCGTCTAGAGCTCTGCGCAGCCCTAGCAGGAGCGCAGCTCGCCACGTTAATCCAACGTGAACTCACCATCCCGGTGCAAAGAACAATCTTGTGGTCAGACTCCACGACCGTACTCACATGGATCCGGTCTGATTCGTGCAGATACAAGGTCTTCGTGGGAGTCAGAGTCACCGAGATTCAAGAGTTAACAGAAGTAGCGAGCTGGAGGTATGTGGACACCAAACACAACCCAGCTGACGTCATCACCCGGGGAATGTCCCTGGATGACCTTACCCGTCACAACCTCTACAGTGACGGGCCAGAGTTCCTCAAGCTCCCGGAAGAAGAGTGGCCTACACCCACCCCACGGGAGGCGAGTAAAGAGGAGGCCGAAAACAAGAAACCTATGTTCTGTGGATTGAACACACTTGTCTCCACAGACCCCGACATAGACGATTGCCCCACCCTACAGAGTGCGCAGCTAAAGACATTTCTGTGGCACCACCCAGAGGTTCAGCCCACAACTGACATTTCAGCAGCTGACTACGAAGAAGCAGAACTTCTTCTACTACAACGAGCCCAGAGAGACTCGTTCCCCGATGAGCTAGCCTGTCCACAGGGAGCAAAGCCCGTCCCATCAGACAACAGACTGCTCCACCTAGCCCCCGAGAGCGACGCCCATAATCTCATCAGAGTGGGTGGTCGTCTGCGGAGAGCCCCAGACTTACCGGATGACGTCAAGTACCCGATAGTCTTGAACAGCCGACACAAGGTCACAGAGCTGATCATAAAGAAATACGACGAGGATGTGCACCACGCAGGGGCAGAGAGAGTCTTCGCGGAGATCAGACGTCGTTATTGGATACTGCAAGGGAGAGAAGCAGTGCAGCGCTTCCAGCGAACCTGTCTAGACTGTCGTAAGTGGCGAGCCCAGCCCAGTATACCCCGGATGGCTGACCTACCTCCCTGTCGCCTCCGACTCGGCGACAAGCCTTTTCACTCCACCGGTATGGACTGTTTCGGCCCGCTGTATATAAAGAGAGGAAGAGGAACCGAGAAGCGGTGGGGTATTGTATTCAAATGCATGACCACCAGAGCGATACATATCGAACTCCTCCCAACCATGAGCACAGACTCATTCCTTATGGCCTTCCGAAGATTCACATCACGGAAAGGAAAACCGTCTACATTGTTGTCTGATCACGGGACAAACTTCAAAGGCGGAGAAAGAGACCTGAGAGAGAGCTTCCAAGCTATGGGCCCAGAACTTAAGACCCACCTCGCTCCATCCCAGATTGACTTCCAGTTTAATCCCCCGAACGCACCTCACTTCGGTGGAACTTGGGAACGAGAAGTACGTTCTATAAAGACAGCCCTGTACGCCGTGCTTGGGGCCCAGACCGTGGCGGAAGAAGTCTTAATGACAGTCCTCACGGAGATCGAGGGAGTATTGAACTCAAAGCCCCTCGGTTACGTCTCAAGTGATGTAGCAGATGTCGACCCAGTCACCCCCAACACACTCTTGATGGGGCGGCTGGACCCCGCGCTACCCCAGACAATGTACAGGCCTGAAGAAGCGAACGGCCGAAGAATGTGGAGGTACAGTCAAGTACTGGCTGACAAGTTTTGGAACAGCTTCCTACTCCACTACCTACCGTCTCTACAGACCCGCCAGAAATGGGTGAAAGAGAGAGACAATTTGACAGAAGGAACAGTCGTCATGATTATCGACCAGTCACTACCCCGAGCTATGTGGCCGGCTGGCCGCGTAAGCAAAGTGATCACCGGTGCCGATGGAAAGGTCCGAGCAGCTGAAGTGCTCGTCCAAGGGCGGACTTACACCCGACCCGTGGCGAGGCTAATAGAACTGCCAAGGCTCCCCGATACTATCGATGACGACCATGACCCTATGACTTTGTGAGTTGACTGACCCTTACAGCGGACATTGAGTAGTGGACAGTGCGGTTAATCTGTCTCTGCTTAGCTAATTAGGTGGGACTAATTAGGGGGCGGCTGTTGTGAAGGATCAGATTAAACCGAATATATATATTTATTTATTGATATATATTGAATAGTATTTGTATATCGTTTGATATCCCTTGTATATTCCTTGTACATATACACGGAATATCCCTTTAGTCTACTATAGCCCATAATAGTTCATTCTCTTATTGGACAAGGACCTGGCGCCAGGAGACAAGCCCCTTGGAGCCAAGTTCAATGGTACCGACGAGACATGTCTCTACTAGCCCCGGCTCTGCGCAGGAATACGGCTACCGAAAGGAGAGTGGCACTATTTGTTCACCGTGCATATAAATATGGCGCAAGTAAATGTAGAAGTTCTCTTTTCCCTTAGTCCTTTACCCTTCTACCCAACTAAGTAACAGAACGTGAAGCCTCACCCCACGATACCGCATGCGGTGTAGTATGGCCTGTTTGGCCTTAGAATAGCATTGAGACCTCGTGCGAATTAATAGCTGAATTGTCAGAGTTTGGCACCGTATTTCTATTAAGTAATAATAGTCTATTATGTATGGTGCATCGTGCGGTTATAGTTCTAAAGTGAGCAGCATCCCCGTCGCTTCCTCGTGTTATCTAGAGTCTTAACCAGGTTGGGCAGACCACACGTGGTGCTTTCATCCGAGGAGTTCTAGGCGAGGACCGAGTGGACCTGTACATTGGATTACCTACCCGACGACTGCTGAGCCCTATGCGGCATGGAATATATATTTGCTTTGGTACTTTGATTTGTGGAGCGGATAATCGCCAACACCGGTGAGTGTTGGATTTACCCCGAGAGGAGTCAAGGTGAGACGGCGCTCAGACCAGACTGAGGTCGCCTCGCTTCTTCTTCATTGTGGACCTACAGCTACAGCTACAGCTACAGCCTACAAGAGAGCCAAGGTGTATTCATCTGTGGATCAAGATTCTACTGCACTGTCTTCTGTACTTGAAGTCTCCCTAGACATCGTTGACCAGACGGGATACTGCCGACGGCTCTCCTACCCCCCCTACCGGCTTACAACCGGGAGGACCCCTACAGTATATCCAGCTATAATCATTAAGTGTGCCATCGTTATAATTCCCTAAGAGCCAGGTTGTATACTTGCTTCCTGCGTAACCAGAGATTGGACATTCAGTGTTGATTTGCCTACGAGTACTCATTTGCCTTACAAGTGCATTCAAATCATAAATGTAATAGTAACTATTATATGTACCCTTTGCTATATATTAAATATTTGATTATTACCTTTGTGTGGACCCGATTTCATTGTGGGAAAGTGTTCATCATATTTAGATATCGTGTACTGTATGGCCAGTAGTTAAAGTACATAAAGCGGTAGTGGTTTAATGATACCATACTTATCAATACAGTCAGGGAATTGTAACCCTCAGTTACAGTAAGAATAGTGCAGGTAAAGTACAATTTGTGTCAGGATATCCCTGATGTTTTATTTAAATGCCTGAGCAAAGAGATTTTTATTTTTTTTAAGCTGTCTTTTGAAGATGTCTAGCGAGTTGGCTTCACTGATGTTTTGGGGTAGTTTGTTCCATAGTGTTGGGGCATAGTTGATAAAGGCATCACCGATTCTCTTTTGACTCTTTCTGGGAGCCTCTAGTAGTCCAGCAGCTGATGATAGCAGTGTTCTTGCTGGCTGGCATGTAATTTATTAGAGTGTTGGCGATGTAGCTAGGTCCCTGTCCATTTAGAGCTTTGTATGTAAGGAGAAGGACTTTAAAGTCAATTCTAAATGTTACAGGAAGCCAGTGTAAAGCAGCTAAGACTGGACTAATGTGCTCTCTTCTTTTGGTTCTAGTTAGCAGTCGGGCTGCAGAGTTTTGGATTAGCTGAAGCCTCTCTGTGGTTTTCTTAGGGAGACCTGTGAAAAGTGCATTACAGTAGTCTAACCGGCTAGATATGAATGCATGAATTAGCTTCTCAGCATTGTTTTGATTAATAAATGGTTGTACTTTTGCTATATTTCTGAGATGGAAGAACGATGTTTTGGTCACTTTGTTAATATGATAATTGAAGTTTAGTTCTGAATCTATGATAACCCGGAGACTAGTGACCTCAGATTTGATCCAAGGGGTTAGTCCTCCCAGGTTCTTTATTAACGTTTCTTTTTTGTTTTGGGGCCATTAATTAGAATTTCTGTTTTGTTCTCGTTTAGTTTCAGGAAGTTCTTACTCATCCATTTATTGATTGCCAATAAGCAGTCTGTAATGGAGTTAATAGCTGTATCATTTGGTTCAGCAGATATGTACAGTTGTGTATCATCCACATAGCTATGGAAACCTACATTATGTTCTCTGATGATATCACCCAACTGTAACATGTAAAGGAAGAAGAGTAAAGGACCTAAACAACTCCCTTGTGCAACTCCATAGTTGTTGTCATAATATATCTCAGACATGTGGCCTCCTAGTTTAACATAGAATTTCCTCCCTCTGATGTATGTTTTAATCCAGCTTTGTCATGGTTTTTGCTTTATTTTTCCTTTCTGTGAGGGACAGCTGTCTATTTAGTATTTAGTTTCCTGTGACGGATAGCTGTCAATCACTGGCCTCTGTGGTTGATTGCCTCATGGGTCGGCAGGTGTGTGGGCTTGATTGCACCTGATTCAGTGCAGCTGTGCCTATGGCAAAGCTGAGTCTATTTAAGTTTGGATCTCGCAGTGTCAACTGCTTTTTCATTTCCTTGTGTTGGCTATCCTTTTGGTCAGGCTTATTATATTGAAGTGTAGTGCTGTTCTCAGCCCTATTCAGCATTTTGTCTTCTTTGTAGCCATTCTTGTTTTGGGGCTACTGGCTTATGTTACACTTTATTTTTTTTATTATCTTTCCCCCCCGTCTTTTTCCGTTTTTCTCCCCTCCCTATGTTAGTTGTTATGCCAATTCCTAATCCCCTTCCTGGTCGTTGTGACCTATCACATAGTCTATCACATGCGCACTCTACTCCATACCGTCGGTCCGGGAGGGCGGAGACTATCACATGCTTCCTCCGACACATGTGTAGTGTACCCAGCCCACCGCTTCTTTTCACCTGGCAGCGTGGACTCTCACTGGGAGAGTGTAACGTGTGGAAGGTCACACTACCTCTCCTAGATCTTTCCCTTGCTGTGCAGGCGCCCCGACCGAACTGTAGGAGTCGCTGTTTTACAATGACCAGGACCCACCCTCGCCGGGTTTCCCACCCGCTAACACTGCCAATTGCGTTAGTATGGGCGGTCGGCCAACCCGGAAGCACCACAGATTCGATCCCACTGTCTGACAGACGCTTAGTCCGCTGCGCTACCCGGCCGCCCATGTTACACTTTATTTTATAGAGGCTGAGCTCTTTATGGTAGTGTTTCTTGCGTTCTTTTGGAACTGTCCTTTGCCTAAGACTTGACTAAGGCACATAAACTCCCTTGGTGGAGGTTTATTGTTTTATGTTTTCAATATAAACTCTGTTTTTAGGAGTTGCTTTTGTGGCTTATTTATTTTTCTACAATACCTCTTTATTGAGTGTCGTCCTGTTTTTTTGGACTTTACTTATTCTCTTAAATACTCACTTTGAGGCTTCCACCTGTAAAGGTTGGTTTTTGTTGTTTATTTTCCCCCTTCTTAACGTCTGCTCAAGCAGTTTAGTGGTTATTCGTACACTGATAACTTAAAGAGTCCCTATTATCTGCTTGTGACCCACACACATGCAGCCCTTACAAGCTTAGCACATGTTCTGAGAAACCGACAAGGTTTTCAAGACGATTGATTAGAATATCGTGATCGATTGTATCGAATGCTGCACTGAGATCTATAGCAGGATAAGGATGGAGACCTTATTCTCATCAGAGTTTAGTCTGAGGTCACTGATTATTTTGGTGAGGGCAGTTTCAGTGCTATGATATTTTCTGAATCCCAATTGAAATTATTCTATGATGTTGTTTTCTTCAAGAAAGGAATTCATTTGAACTGAAACTATCTTTTCAAGTACTTTACTAATGAATGGTAGGTTAGATATTGGTAGATAGTTTGCCAGTACATTACTATCCAAGTCTTTTTAGTAATGGCTTTACAACTGCTGTTTTAAAGGCATCTGGGAAAATACCAGTTCTAAGGGAAGTGTTGATGATATCTAGCACAGGGCTTGAAACACTATTAAACACCTGTTTGATCAATCTAAATTTACGGTGAACCAGTCAATGGACCGATTCTAATGTTATGAACCGGTTGACTGAAGCTATGCTGCAAATTCAACTAATTCTACAGAGTTGTGTTCTGTAGAACACTCATCTGTTGTTAAAGGATAACTCCAACATTTTGGGAAATTAGCTTATTTAACATCTTCCCTGGAGTTAGACAAGAAGATACATACCTTTTTTGTCTTTGTGCGTGCATTTAGCTTTGGGAACAGACTCTCCGTTAGCATAGCTTAGCTTCATCACTGGAAGTGAGGCAGGACAGTACCCTGACGTTCCCTACAGGTTTGTTGATATTCTCATTCCTTCAAAGGATCTGAACCGATTGAAGTTTATGGATACCATGACTTAAAATCCTCTTACCTTTGACGATTTAAAGCCTCCCGAATTTAGAAAACAGTAATCCAATGGCTGGTATTGATATACTACTAACTACTGCACGCTAACGGAGCTAACCGGACACTCAAGCAGATAACGAGAGCAATGAGAATCAAAATAAAAGAGCGACGTCTATAGCAGCAGAAAACGTTTATTTTGTACATTATCTAACGTTAACACGAACCTAAACTAACTTTAGGTTAGTTGTAACGTTAGTTTAGGTTCGTGTTAACGTTAGATAATGTACAAAATAAAAGTTTTCCGCTGCTATAAACGTCGCACTTTTATTTTGAAAACCCCAGAAAGGAAGTCATTATATTTGCTTTACACATCCTGTTCTGCGTTAGCTCCGGTTAGCTCCGAGCGTCCAGTAGTTAGTAGTATATTATCAATACCAGCCATTGGATTACTGTTTTCTTAATTGGGGAGGCTTTTAATCGTCAAGGTAAGAGGATTTTAAGTCATGGTATCCATAAACTTCAATCGGTTCAGATCCTTTGAAGGAATGAGAATATCAACAAACCTGTAGGGAACGTCAGGGTACTGTCCTGCCTCACTTCCAGTGATGAAGCTAAGCTATGCTAACGGAGCGACTGTTCCCTAAGCTAAATGCACGCACAGAGACAAAAAAGGTATGTATCTTCTTGTCTAACTCCAGGGAAGATGTTAAATAAGCTAATTTCCCAAAATGTTGGAGTTATCCTTTAAGAGCCAGTCAAGCATGTTTGTGTTCTCATTCTCCATTCTACAATCTGCACTTTAATTGATGCCTTTTGGACCAATAGCATTTGGGAAAAGTACCTCCTCCGCCTGTGTACAGAAGATCATAAGGGTCAACAGTGTTCCGTACAGAGTGAGAACACATCCACAACCGCCGACATGGTTTACAGATGGGCTTCCCACTCTCCAGGACATTTACACCAGGCGTTGCAGGGCCAATGCTAAGAGAATAGTCAAACTAGACTCTAGCCATCAAAACAACTGCCTCTTTGCACTGCTGTGGTCAGGCAAGCGCTATCGGAGTCTTGTACAGAGAGACTCAAAAGGAGCTTCTATCCCCAGGCCATCAGGATGCTCAATGACTCTATGCAACACTAACCCATAAATCAAATCAAATCAAATCAAATGTATTTGTAAGGCCGGACAACACACCTTAATGTCCCCATGGGCCGGACACGTCTTCTTTAAACAAGTGAAGAAGAAACATAACAATAAGTCAAGAACAAAACAAGAACACCATAAGGTCCAACACATTTAAAATAAATGCAAAATAAATGAATGAATGCAAACACTCACTAAAACCTAACAATAGGAAGCTGGTGGGTGTGGATCGGACATTGTGGACAGCGACTCCTACAGGTCGGTTGGTGCGCCTGCACAGTAGAATCAGGAAGCGACGAGGGCGGCGTGTCCCTCCCACGCAGACCCTCGCCGCTGAGAGATTGCGCTGTGCAGGTGAAAAGATGCGACGGCTGCCTCCTCGAGTACCGGAGGGGACACGTGATGCAAGGCTTCATCCACATTGCAGCCGGCTTGTGGGAGGCATGGCCTAACAACGTTCGAGACAGGGGAGGGTAGAATTCACTTAGACACTTTTTAACACTACACCATATTTGATCTATTTATTACAAAAATATTTGCACTACATCTCTACCTAATTTTAGCATTTTGTTGCATTTTGTACTTGTATATTGTATATTTTGTAGTGTTTTGTCTTTATTATTATTTTATATTTTGTACTGTATGAAGCACAATCTTAGGGGGCTCATGCAGAACCAAGCATTTCACTGTAATGTACCTTATATGTGACAAATAAATCAAAACTTGAAACTTGAAACTTCAAATCTAAACACTAAGGTTTGGAAGAAATTTTTTACAAGGGACAATTGGTCAAAGGTTTGGCCTGCATAGTGAAACCAATCTATGCAAGCGACAAGGAATCTGCCGATGCCAATGCTACAGCTAGCACAGACTAGAAAACATAAGATACAGATATTAAACTTTTTCCAGCTCACAATCGCAATGATTTCCAAAGCAAAACTTCAAAAGCACTTCGAGACTTCCGAAGACACGGCACTCATTACTGAGATAAAGAAGGCATTTGACAATGACTTTGAGAAACAGTACACACACTTCCATGACCATTTGCCATTCTCGAGTGGTCATAATGCAACTTTTGAGTAGTTTGCTATCAACAATGAATGGAAAATGAATGTTTCTACATTAAACAAATGTGGAGACCTGTATCAGATTGCATCATATATCGCATTGAATCGCATCATGTTGAATTGAATCGCACCAAACCATCTCCGAATCTAGATACGTATCGGATCGTTTCATCAGGGAGATATGCGTATCCCTAGAAGGCACTTAAAGTGCATCCAAAGTAGGTTTCAACATTTACTTCAGGACTTTTACAGGCTGGGTTGCTGACTTTGTGGCTAACTAGCCGGAGATGCTGGTATAGGCCTACTGTATGCAGTATGACGAACATGCGTTGGGAAAGGACTCTCTACATTGTTGGTAAGTAGAAAGAAATAGGGCTAGGGATCCAACATTTTGAACTTACCCTCTAATACCCTTCCTGCTCTAGTGGTTTACATCAGACATTAGTCAGTGTAACCAGGTCAATTGGACATTGTTTATTATTTTATTAAGGATTGAAATGTCACCAAATCCTTTTACAAATGTCTCCAAGTGGTTATTATTATTTATTATTTCTTTATACCAAAGGCACTTTTATTTGAACGTAACTTGAGAAAGTTCACATTCGAGAGTTTCGCCTTCCGGGTCAATTATTAGCGCGATGATAGAAGCAACCTTTTCCGGTTTGGGGGTTCAGTTGCAACAAGCATTCAACGTGGGAGGTACGTTTGACTATTGTAGCGCGCAGCACTTTTATGTATTACTCTGTTGTATATATATTTTGTATAAGAATTCAATGTTAACAAATGATAATGACTCAATAGTGTTGTAATGAATGGTGTGGTTAGGTTATATGCACAATTGGAGGTTTTAGACAGTGTATTTCACCGTGCAATATAGTCAATTGGTTGTTCTTTGTCAACAGACTTGACGAGTGAACACATGTTGACGCTATTCCTTTTGTGGTATTTCGACCACCCATTTCATACAGGTATGTGTGCCTTAAGATGTCGATTTATTGTGTAATGTAGTTCAGTTGCAACAAGCATTCAACGTGGGAGACTTGACGAGTGAACACATGTTGACGCTATTCCTTTTGTGGTATTTCGACCACCCATTTCATACAGGTGGCCTCCATTGAAGACCATCAAATAAATGATTGAACAGTGTTCACGTGTGCCGACTCATCCCTAAGCCTCTCACACAAAGAACACAACGCAGGAAAGGAGAACACGGACAGAACATCCGTTACATTGATGCCGGGACCCGGATAAAGATCAAAGAAAGGAGAACGTTATCAAATCGTTCACCGGGGAGCTGCCTCCAGTCAACCAACACAGCCTCATCAATTCATCAGTGGTGAGACGCTGCCATCTAGTGGCCGGTGATAAACTTTTTATTTTTTTTTGAAGAAAGGAGAAAAATGTCAGGTGGTTCCATGGACCGCGCCCAGGTAAGCCAGTGGGCTGATGAACGGTTTAGTGTGCAGTTCACTGATTGGGCTGACATGGACATGGACAATTGGAATAGTGGAAAAAGAAAGAAAAAAGTCATGTAAATAATGTTACGATTGAATGTGTAGGAAATTTAGTTATCGTCATTGTACATAATGTGAATGTTATTGATCTGTTTGGTCAATCCATTATTGCAATATAATTATTTCATTCATCCAAGTTTTTTTCTACTACAGTATTGAGTATTCCAGTTTTTTTTCTACCTTAGTGTGGGATTCTGTTTCCTCTCGATACTCAGATGCTAGATACCTCCTGTTGCAGGAGTGATAGCTCAGGTACGAGTGTGAGGGATGGAGCTGGAGCCTGGAGCACTAGAGACCCAGTATGTATTTTTATTTGGAGCCAGTGGGTGTTAGTGGGGATTTCTGTTTTTTTCTCTATACACTCAGATGCTAGATACCTCCTGTTGCAGGAGTGATAGCTCAGGAACGAGTGTGAGGGATGGAGCTAGATCCTGGAGCACTAGATACCCGGTCAGATAATTTTTTTTCTTAGGTGTCTATCATTTCTTTAATAAGTGCCAAGAATGGTGTGGCGTATCAGGCGTCGTGCTGGTCTAAGGGAATTCTGAGACTTGATCAATCTTTTTTATTCTCTGAACCTCTTTTGGGGGTGACTTTTGAGTCGACTAGGGGACTGGGTCCTTGTATCTTGTGCCAGTTTGGGTCAGTGATAGACTACCTATATATTTTTTTTCTCTTTGTATGTCCCCCTTGCTCTGCTGACACAGGATGTTGGTGAAATTTCAGGAGGGGTGAATGTAACCAGGTCAATTGGACATTGTTTATTATTTTATTAAGGATTGAAATGTCACCAAATCCTTTTACAAATGTCTCCAAGTGGTTATTATTATTTATTATTTCTTTATACCAAAGGCACTTTTATTTGAACGTAACTTGAGAAAGTTCACATTTGAGAGTTTCGCCTTCCGGGTCAATTATTAGCGCGATGATAGAAGCAACCTTTTCCGGTTTGGGGGTTCAGTTGCAACAAGCACTCAACGTGGGAGGTACGTTTGACTATTGTAGCGCGCAGCACTTTTATGTATTACTCTGTTGTATATATATTTTGTATAAGAATTCAATGTTAACAAATGATAATGACTCAATAGTGTTGTAATGAATGGTGTGGTTAGGTTATATGCACAATTGGAGGTTTTAGACGGTGTATTTCACCGTGCAATATAGTCAATTGGTTGTTCTTTGTCAACAGACTTGACGAGTGAACACATGTTGACGCTATTCCTTTTGTGGTATTTCGACCACCCATTTCATACAGGTATGTGTGCCTTAAGACAGGGGTTCCCAAACTTTTCAGGCCGGGGCCCAGAAAATAAGGCGTCAGAGAGCCGCGGCCCAATGCACATCGTCTGGCTTTTTTTTTTTTTTTTTTGCCATGCGACCGATTTTTTAAGCCAAATATCACTTCAATCCTATTAAGTTAGTTCAAGTTAGTTATTCATTTATATGTGCTATTTATGAGAGGGCTAACTTGTTGCAAAATAATAATGATAATAATAATAGCCTCATTAAAATACTATTGTTGCTTCGGTTGTTTTCAGCGTTTTATGTGCATAATCTGTTATTTAGTTTGAAATGTTCGTTGAAATAAGTAGATTTTTCGTTTTTGTTTATTTATTAAGTTAATATAAAACCATATAGTCACATTTTAGAATACAATAGAATAGAATTTTAGAATACAACTAGAAACACTGTCCTGGCCTGCTTCTAAGTTCAGTGGCCTGACAAAAAAAATTAAAATAAAAAAATAACAAATAAAAAAAAAAAATAAAAAAAAAAAAAAAAAAAACAATTTATTTTTATTTTTTATTTTTATTTTTTTAAATCATCTCGCGGCCCACCCGTGGCTGCTCGCGGCCCACCTTTGGGTCGCGACCCCGACTTTGGGAACCACTGCCTTAAGATGTCGATTTATTGTGTAATGTAGTTCAGTTGCAACAAGCATTCAACGTGGGAGACTTGACAAGTGAACACATGTTGACGCTATTCCTTTTGTGGTATTTCGACCACCCATTTCATACAGGTGGCCTCCATTGAAGACCATCAAATAAATGATTGAACAGTGTTCACGTGTGCCGACTCATCCCTAAGCCTCTCACACAAAGAACACAACGCAGGAAAGGAGAACACGGACAGAACATCCGTTACATCAGTAGCAACTCCCATGTGTGGATCTGTGACACTGTAGCCCACAGTGATGAGTGTGAAGGACATTTATGAAACAGAACAAATGTGTTCAGTCGACACTCCCTGGGTTATTAAATGGCAGTATTAGTTCTTTGCATAGCCTGGCTATGAACACAAAATATGTATGATTTTTACTTCCATTCAAAATACTACTTAAGTAAAGATGTTGACGTATTTTTTATTGAATATTCATAATCAGCTAAAGTTGTCTTTTTGCTGCCCTATTTCTGCAAATGTTTTGTTTGTGTGTGTGTGCGTGTGTGTGTGTGTGCGTGCGTGCGTGCGTGCGTGCGTGCGTGTGTGTGTGTGTGTGTGTGTGTGTGTGCGTGCGTGCGTGCGTGCGTGTGTGTGTGTGTTTGTGTGCATACGTGCATGATGGTGTGTACATCATGTTGTAACACATTTGGTTTATTTATTAGCTATACCACACAAACCATATAAAGCCTGGTCAATTTACTGTATAAGCTAACTAATCACTCATGAATAAAATAGTGTCCACACCCACAGGACAGAAGGGTGACAGAGGCTCAGGAGGCAGAGCAGTCATCTGGTAGTTGGAAGGTCCTGTCGGTGGCATGTCGAAGTGTCCTTAACCCCTACCTGCTCCTGATGAGGAGGTTGGCACCTTGCATGCATATGGTTGTCTCCGTCATCGGTGTGTGAATGTGTGAGTGAATGGGTGAATGTGGGGCATACTTTGTAAAGCGTTTAGGATAAAAGCTCTATATAAATGCAGTACATTTACCATTGATAATTTAGACACATCAAAGCATCACAGTTGAGAAGTAGAGGGGCCTGAGATCAACAAGTCCATGTCCATCTCCTGGGCACACATTCATGGTACGTTGCTTCCGATGTACACATGCAAACCAAAACATAATAGGTGTTTTAGGTGTGCTGTCCGTACTATAGATATTTTATGTATGTGCTATCTATTGTCATGAAGGATTCCCGCTCGATAAACCAAAAGCTTTTTAGAACTGCATGTAAATCTTTTAATGCTGCAAATCTCATTTTAAATATAAATTATGCAAAATAAGTAAAGGAAAGGAAATGACATGTTCAATGTAACTTCCATGTCAGTGTTAGGAAGCAGGGTCGTGCTTGTGATTACATGCCTGATCTTATGTATTATAACTAAGGCTGTCAAAGTTAACGTGGTATTAATGCGTTAACGCATGATTCTATTAACTATTTCTTTTAACTCACAATTAACTTTTTAGGGATTTTTTTTATTTTTTTTTTACTAGACTTCACTCAGGTGTATTATTGATATCAAAGTGTGTGTGTGTGTGTGCATGTGTGTGTGTGTGTGTGTGTGTGAGAGATAGATAGAAAGAAAGAGAGAGAGAAAGAGAAAGAGAGAGAGAGAGAGAGAGAGAGAGAGAGAGAGAGAGAGAGAGGGGTGAGAGAGATAAGGAAGGGGCAAGAGAGAAAAAGAGCTGAGAGAGTGTGTGTGTGAGAGAGAGATAGGGGGTGTGTAAAGGGTGTGTAAATGAATGTGAATCACTACCCACGTTCAAAAACACTCTCAAAGAACACCTACGGGAGACTGCAATTCGAAACTGGCCCCTGCAAATGTCCTAACCCAACCCCCTCCAATGTACATTTAGTCATTTAGCTGACGCTTTTATCCAAAACGACTTACAAGTTCTGTGCGACAAGACAGCAAGAAGGGTATAACTCTATCAGCTGAGTAACAATGTTCATCAAAGTGTTGCGTGTTACAGTGTAGGTTAGTTTATTAGGACAAGTGCATGACATTAAGGTTAGTCGGGGTTAGATTTTTTTTAAGTATGGCTTTGTCAATATTCCAATGTACAGGGTACAGTGTCCCCCACCCGCGTCTATACTTTCCGTAGCCGCATTTCTGGCAAGACGCTCTCTGATTGGCCGACGCCTGTTTCTACACTGGTTAAGCTTAGGCACTCTTTCGAAGTTGGTTAAGGTTAGAGTTTGTCTTAGAGCGTGACGGCAAGTTCTTTCGACGGTTAAGCTTAGGTACTCTTTCGAAGTTGGTTAAGGTTAGAGTTTGTCTTAGAGCATGGCGATAGAACGCCAGGTAGTTTGCAGGCTGTTCGATGCGGAAATGGGCAAAGACACAGCTCGTCACGTGATTGGGCAACAGTGGCCAATCAGAGAGCGTCTGCCAGAAATGCGGCTACGGAAAGTATAGACGCCCCCCACCCACCCCCTACCCCCCCCCCCCCCCCCCCACCCCACCCACCCAACCACCTCCAATGTACAGTTCCCCCCCACACACCCAACCCCACCCCACCTACCCAACCTCCTCCAATGTACAGTTTCTACATCAAATGTATATACTCTCTTTTCTGGACTCTTTGTATCACAAACAGTACTGTAATTGCAAATCTGGTATGTCATAATTGTATAGATGTAGCAGTACTGTCTATCTGTATGTCGTGTGTGTCATATATGTTATGATTAATTGAAAATGGGGGACCCTGATGTAAACAAGACGAAAGTCTTTCTCTGGTCTGCATCCCCTTAACAATTGTATGTATTGAGCTGTACTATACTGTACCCATTCTGCAATCTGTTAATAAAGTTTTCAATCAATCAATCAATCAATCAATCAAGCAATCAATCAATCAATCAATCAATCAATCAATCAATCAATCAATCAATCAATCAATCAATCAATCAATCAGTGTGAGTACTCAGCCCTTGTGTGGGTGAATGTAACAAGTTCCTAACGTTTTCTTTCCCCTATTATTTCATGCACACTTCAATGTTTTAAATTATTATTTTCTTTTAAGTTATTTTGTGCATCACTGTTTTGAATTTGATGCAAATTTTAATAATAATAATAATAATAATAATAATAATAATAATAATAATAATAATAATAATAATAATAATAATAATAATAATAATAATAACTTTATTTGTATAGCACTGCATGAGGGTCATCCTTTTGTGTTAAATGGCTGCATAAAGCAAGCATTTGATGACTCGTGTTGATAAGAGTATTCAAACTTGGAACTTGAAAAAGATCTGTGTAAGGTAGATAAAAAAAAATTGATTAATTTGTGATTAATCGCGAGTTAACTATGGATAATCATGCGATTAAACAGATAAAAAAATTGTATCGATTGACAGCACTAATTATAACACACTCACTGTCAGATCAAAGGTTAAACCTACATATCATTGGCCATGGCCGTTAACAGATCAGATTAGTTCAGTTCAGTTTAGTTTCCTTTATGGGGAAATGTGTTTTTTACTCAACTACATTTCAAAGCATAAATCGACATGTTTTCATTTATTCTATGTCTGCTCTGCGCCTCTCTGAGCAGCCAGCAGGGGGCTCCCTCTGACCAGTAATGACTAATGAGCAGCAGTAGTGGAGCACGGGGAGCCAGGGGGAGGGATGAACTCAGGAATGCGTAATTGATGTGTGCCTTCCGGTCCACAGTAAAAGAAAAAGGATGTAATCTACACACATATGGCATTATATGTATCAAGTCTCTCACAATAGAGGAGCTGATCAACTGTAGAATCCCTCACAAGCCCCCCGACCAGTAATGTCTAGACTTCTTTCTTTTCTTTTAATTGTTTTATTGACCTGTGACAAAGAAGAAAACCTTTCTCAAAATGTCACAGCTTGGAGCATGACTGTTTCAAACGGTCAGAGTGGCAAACTGATCCATCATTTGATTTCACCAGTCACTCCACATTCATCCCTACTGTCAAAAATAGAAGAAAAGAGAACATTTTAGAATAGAGAAGACACGTTTCACACAGCGTGGCTATATCATTGGTGGTCATTTCAAGTCCTAGATAGACACAAAAGAAAGAAAAAAATTAAAGTGCCACAGTGGACCTTGTAGATAAGGACAGTGTTATTCCAGGAGGCTGCCATCTTTATGCACTCTGTCCTTTCTAAGAAATTCTAATATAGCACTTCCCTCTGTAGTTCCGATAACAACCTGCTCCTAATGCACACTGTCACACAGTGCACACACCCAGACACTTGATGAATTCAGCCCTTGGATTTTTCAAGTGCAAAACAGGGCCCACTTCACTCTGTCCTTAGTTCTAGTTGGTGTAAACACACCCCCACGCTAGATATCCCTGCTGACATGCCCCGCGCTGATATGGTGTGTGATATATCTAGTCCCTTTGTGTAAAGTTGCTTGTGAGCTGAGCTACCTTCTTTCTCACGTGGCCGTGGCCTTGGAAGAGAGAGAGAGAGTGTATTAACACAGTGTTTGTTCATCACATGGCGCTGGCGGTTTTCTAGAGTGACCAACCTAAATCAAATCAAATCAAATTTATTTGTAAGGCCAGACAACACACGTTAATGTCCCCATGGGCCAGACACGTCTTTTAAACAAGTCAAGAAGAAACAATAAATAAAAAACATAGACAAAAATACCAGAATATCCAAAATAGAATGTAAAATAAATTAATTAAATGAATGCAACACTCCCATTCACTCTTCCCATTCGTGAAGGTAAGGAAAAACTCACTAAAAACCTAGCAATAGGAAAAAAGCACCACAGGCAATGTGGAGGGGAGTAACCTTAGAACGGCCATTCAAGGTGGGATCTCCCTTCTTAGGTGATAGTAGTGTTGCTATAAAACAGGCGAAACAGTTGATAAGCATGTACATATATGTGTAATGAAACACAAATAAGTACATGCAATAGCCCTACCCAAAGCTGTAAAGGAATGTGAATCCCTACCGACATTCAAAACCGCTCTAAAAGAGCACCTACGGGAGGCTGCAATTCGAAACTGGCCACCGTAAATGTCCAAACCCCCCCCCCCCACCCCCCACCCCCTCCTAATAGACAGTCTCCTCCCCACGTATGTATATATTCTCTCCCCACCATATGTATATTTCTCTCCCACCCACCCACCCCCTCCTAATGTACAGTCTCCTCCCCATCATATGTATATACTCTCTGTCAGGATCTATGGGTAACAGTACTGTATATTTGCATATCATATATGTCACAAATGTAACATTACTATATACCTGTATGTCATGTATGTCCCTATGCCATAAATGTCATGATGTCATGTATGTTGTGTATGTCATAAATGTCACTATGAATTGAAAATGGGGGATTGATTGATTGATTGATTGATTGATTGAAAACTTTATTAACAGATTGCAGAATGGGTACAGTACAGTACAGCTCAATACATACAATTGTTAAGGGGATGCAGACCAGAGAAAGACTTTCGTCTTGTTTACATTAGGGTCCCCCATTTTCAATTCATCATAACATATATGACATACACGACATACAGATAGGGACCCTAATGTAAACAAGACAAATGTCTTTTTCTGGTCTGCATCCCCTTAACAATTGTGTGTATTGAGCCGTACTGTATTGTACCCATTCTGCAATCTGTTAAATAAAGTTTTCATTCATTCATTCATTCATTCATTCATTCATTCATTCATTCATTCATTCATTCATTCATTCATTCATTCATTCATTCATTCATTCATTCATTCAGCAACTGAACCTAGTGCTGGACAAATAATTATAATTTGTAGGTTCAGTTTTAGATCTCCTTGCCACTTGTAGCTTTCCTGCAGCGCTGGTAATGCAGAACACTGTAGGGAACCAACTGTTGGCGCGGCATCCCGAGGATGTGTCTTGCAAATTTGGCTCCCCCCCCCCCATATTTCTGCTGTGAGGAGATTTTCAAAATGCTCAGCGAATAATGTGCATAATTTGGGTTTAACCTATCTAATTTTGGTTTACTTGATCGCTTTAATTGTAATCAGCCTTTCTGTAACCAAGTAATCAGGAGGTGTCATGTCTCAACCCAAGCTGGGCTCAAGCTTAGCCTGGGGATTCCTTAAATCGTAGTTTCTGGAACATCCGCTGGGTTTCTTTTTGTTTGTTTACAGGATTGTCTCAATACAGAATGCAAAACCCAAACATCCTCACAGAACAAGATACGAGGAGGTGAAGGTAAAAAGCTTGTCTTATCAGCTCTTATCAGCATCTCGAACAACGGTATATGTAATGGCTATGGATGATCACTGAAATCATTCTCTGGGTTCAAAACACTTCTTCTAATTCAACACAGGTTAGCTTGCTCTGTGTTGCATTTGCCTATCGATGCTTGAAAGCACACAACGTGTGAGCTTTAGAGGAAATGAGGCTTAGTCTGAGTGGAAGCAGATGTCCTTGCTAGAATGAATGGGGTACAATACACACACAAACTGGGGTGTTTGGCTGCAAACAACACGTGGATGGAAGTAAAATTCCTTCATGCTATGAGTTCAACTGATCCTTCAGAATCCTGCCATACAAATACAGGTTTGATGCAGGGTGCGGGGAGTTCTACAACTCAACAATAGCCTCAACTATTAACCTATCATGTCCGAGGGAAGCAACAGTTGTGATAGGAGGATCAAGAGATGAGGGCGGGGCTTGGGATAGGTAAATTGCCATTTAATATGACTGTTAAAATTCACATAATTATAATACTCTTTATTTCCTAGGTTACAAAGTATAAAAGTTACAAAGCACTTTACAGTCAAGAAAGAAATAAGGAACATATAATACAGATAAAATAAGTTAAATGTTTGTGTAAACTAAATAAACTGTTGTACATAAGCAAGTCTATTGAATGGGGTATTAAAAAGAAAATTATGATGTGAGATCAAAGTGTTTTCTCCTCTCCTAACAATGATCACTTGATGGTTCCTTGTTCATCACGTTTTCCCATCTCTGAAAGTGATAACTCACATTTTCCCTTCATATTTCAAAAGCACTCTCCCAGCCATAATGACAATCACTTACATATGGCCCCTATTTAACTAAATCAAACCTGCTCTCCCATCCATATCAATGAGCGCTTACATGTTATACTGTTAACTCAAAGATGTTTTTTCCCATCCGTATGACTGATTAATTGTGTGCCACCTCATTTGCTTCATCATTATTTCCCCTTCACAGATCTGAGGCTGATGGAGATTGTTCCACCAGTTTCCCACCATTGTGTTTAACCCAGGTTAATCCTATCAGATCTGTGAAGAGGAGGTAAAGATGTACACATGACAGAGATTATCTCTATAAATGGAAGAGATCCACGTATCCTTCCCTTCAAGTTGTTCACTGAATTAAAGGCAGTGTGTGGAGGATTTTGTTGGAAATATGGTGCCTGTTACGTCTGGTACTCTAGCGAGTGCCAGCACTAGTGTTCTAACTATTGCGACAGTGTCGTGTTATTCTGTTGAGTTTCACGTTACGGCATATGGCCGTACGTGGCGTAGACGTTGATGTTCTGACTTACGTTACAATGCATGTGTCTTCAGTTCAGTAAACACCGACATGCTGAAACTACGTGTTGTCTGATTCTTCCAACATAACATTGGCGACGAGAGATGGCTGAATTTTCTATCCCACCCCCTCCACCCTTCCTACCGCTGCCCAGTGAGCCGCCCGTCCCGTGGGCGCGTTGGATTTCCTCGTTCGAGACGTATATCCTGGCTACCGGTTTGGAATTGTCCGCGGTGAGGAAACGTGCATTACTACAGCACTGTTTAGGTGTGGAGGGACAGTGTGTGTGTGAAACACTCGGCACATTGGACAGTGACACATATACGTCATCATAGGCGTAGTTTGAACTTGACGCCAGGGGGTGCGACTGCTTGGCGAACTATACCCGCGCGCACGCGCAGCGCACGCGCGCGATTTTTTTGACCTTTATTTTATTATTTTAGCGTTTTTACAATGCCCTAACCCCTAATTTTTTATTTTATTTAGGTAGTACAGCAGCACACACACACACTCACACACACAGCACTATGGGGGATCATTTTTAACTGACTTGAAAAATGGAGGCTCTAATTATTATTATTCATAGAGACTCTCGGTCTCGAGCAATAATAATTATTACAGCCTCCATTTTTCGTGGACGAAAAATATACCAGACTATAGATATTAATTTTCCCGAAATAACGCTACCTGCCTCGACAAAATCCGTGCATTGGTTATCCAGATACATTAATTATCATCTCAGAATAAGTGGCTTTGTACAAGTGTTACAATCTATCGCGGGGCATTCTGCTGCTGCTGCTTGGTGCTTGGCCGCGCGTTAACCCTTTCACTGCCACACTACAGAAGGTTCGCCTTATAATGTGACATGATTACTACTATAAAATGAATGTATTGTAAAACAAAACATAATAGAATTCAGATTTGTTTCTCACAATTATTATAATTTTATTAAAATAAAAATAATTTTTTTTTTTTTTTTTTTTTTAAGCAATTTCACCCCCGGCCACCAGGGGGTGCAATGCACCCCCTGCACCCCCATAAACTCCGCCCATGTATGTCAGTGGTGGCGCTCCTAAAGGGACATTTCGCCACTCCACAGACTGCACTCCGTCGAGTTGTGTTCCGACGGAGGCATCAACGTACTGGCGAGTCTATAACGCAGTACGTCGCGGACCTACGGGGTTTGGCTAGCTCATGCAAATTCGGGGCATTACAGGATGAAATTGTGAGAGACCAACTCATATTGAACACTGACAGACAGTGATAAAATCAGGGAAAGACTACTGTTGGAAAATGACGAGCTGACATTAGCAGTAGCTATTAGACTAGCAGTGCAGGTGGAATCTGCTATGAACTGTGCAGCTAGTTTGTCTACCTCCCCCAGCCCCAACACACACGTGCCAGTAGAGGCTGCGAGCACGCTCAGCTCAAGGGTGTCCCTCCTCAACGTGAGTGCAGACGACGGCAGGCACAATATACTGTTAGCCTCCCAGTCACGTGACCGCTCACGCCAGCCGTGCGGGAATTGTGGCTTCCTTTCACACAACTCCAGAGCCCAGACCTGCCCTGCCCGTGGCAAAGCCTGCTCCAACTGCGGGAGGCTAAACCACTTCCACAAGGTCTGCAGGTCAGCCCCAGCTAGCGCTTCCAAGCCACCGACCACTATCATCCATAATGTCAGCTCAGGACGAGTGCCATTCAAAACATGCTCATTGGTGGTTGGTGACATCACACTGCCCTCCTCCTCGACACTGGAGCCACAGTGTCTCTATTGAATTGGGCGACATACTCTCAATTCTTCTCCTACAAACCACTGGGCCCGCCCACCACCACCCTGCGAGGCTACGCCAACTCCAAGATTGACATCGTTGGCTCCCTCCAGCTGCTGGTGAGGTACGGAGACGCCTGCGAACACCAGCTACTAGGACAGAGAGGCTTCGGCTCAGCTTCTTCCCCCAGGCCATCAGAGCCTTGAACACTGAACTCTCCACACACAAGCACACATGAGCACACACACGACACACACACTGTACACGCTCACACACTAGTAGCCACTTTAACATGAGCAAGCACACACTCATGCTGCACACGCCCACACTTATGGCCACTAAGGAAAGGTCACTTTAAAAATAGTATAGTATAACCTGAGATTGTATAAAATAGCAATGTACAGAAAGACCCAGTGTTAACAGTGTATTGCACTACCACAGGACCTAGCATGTCCTTCATGCTCTGTAAATAACTTATGTACAAATACCGATATGCCCTACTATGTTACTTGTTTATTGCACAATGTTGTTTTATTGGATTCTATTATATGTTGTTACTACTGTATTGCACATCGTTGCGGGCAAGACCACCCGCATTTCATTGTATACTTGTATGCCGTGACAAATAAAACTCTTGACTTGACTTGACTTGAGAAAAGACACTGCCTGCCTTCAATTTAAACATTGCACGCCGAGGGACCAACCTCCTCGGCCTCGACCTCTTCAGTGGCCTCGGTTTCTCTCTGCTGGACACCACAGGCTCAGAGATCCACACCGTCACCGCTGTCTCCTGGCAGCAACAGTGGCCTGCACTGTTCAACGGCGTGGGCTGCCTCCAGGTCTTTGCTCACCAGCCCCTGCTAGACCAAAAAGTTACTCCGGTCATCCAGCCCCTTCGCCGCTCCCCCCTGGCTCTCCGTGATGACATCGCCACCGAGTTACAGAAGATGCTGGACGACGACATCATCGAACAGGTGAACGCGTCACCCTGGATCTCCAACTTGGTGGCAGCAAAGAAGAAGTTAGGGGGGCTGCGACTCTGCGTGGACATGAGAGCGCTAAACAAGGCCATCATCCCTGATAAATACCCCCTGCTAGAGCTGCCGCGGTATCGGTATTACCGCGGTATCGCTGTTACATCATGCCCACCGCAGCGTTGGGCTGAATACCGGCATCACCGCTGTTTTTTATTATATTATTATTATTATTACGCTCTCGTTGGTCTTGCGGCTCTGCAGATATACCCTACTTCTCTGTCGAGATTCCAAGCGACCCTATTGGGTACCAGAAAAGTCACATGAAACACTGCAGACCACTGATTGGTCAGAAGAGATACGCGTCACATGCTGAAGCATCTTGCAGTGCTTTTACTTCCTGAATCTCAGCCATGAGCCATTGATCAGAGCTCAGTCACAACACGGCTAATAGTACGTTAGCTCCCACCGGAGACCGGAGTGGATTACCGACGCCGTCGCTCCTCAGGGAACGAGGCATAATGATTTTACTGCAACGAAATGTTATAATAAAAGCCCTTCGTTCTATACACTTGTCTGATTGAAAACTTTATTAACAGACCGCAGAATGGGTACAACTCGGCACGCTCTGAGCAAAGAAAGGAACTTAGATATTAATTGAGTAACGCTTGCCTTGCTATGGTCCGGTAAATACGAACGTGTAACTATACTAATGTTAATGCCACAAATCGAATGCCTTTGTAATCATAAGTAGTAACGTTATAATAAGAAGAAGAAGAAAGGGTCAGGGGGGTAACCGGCGGGCGCGCCGCTACCACCCCTGCTCGCGACACCGAGGGGAGACTTCGAATCCGTGTTTCACTTTTAATAACGAATGCGTGCATGCCGAATCCCAAACAATATTCATGCTGCAAAGTCATCCTCTAAAGATAGACATTTAGACTAGAGGCAGGCTATATGCTATAAAGAGTAGACTACAAAAAAAATGCATTCAAACTTTTTTTTTGTGTGTGTGTGTGTGTGCGGTAATAACCGCGGCGGTAGGAAATATTTTGCAAATGTGTGCGGTAAGGAAAACATCAATACCGCGGCAGCTCTACCCCCTGCCAACCACAGAGGAGCTCACCGCTCAGTTCCACGGGTCCAAGGTGTTCTCTAAGCTGGACCTTCGTCAGGGGTACCTCCAGGTGCCACTACACCCAGATAACCGCAACCTCACCGCATTCATCACCCACAGGGGGGTCTTCCGTTACAAACGCATGGCTTTTGGCTTAAGCTCCGCCCCCAGCTGCTTCCAAAAGATCATGGCCTCTGTCTTCGCCGGGATCCCCGGGGTGGCCATCTACCTCGATGACATCGTGGTGCACGGGGCCAACGCCGAGAGTCACGACGCGAGCCTCCACAGTGTCTTAAGTGCGATGGTGAAGCACCACCTCACACTCAACGGCGAGAAGTGTGTCTTTGCCACCACTACCATTGACTTTGTTGGGTTCCGCCTCTCGGCTGACGGCATGTACCCGCTCCAGTCAAACACAGAGGCCATACACAGTGTCCCAGAGCCCACCTCAGCGGCCCAGGTGGCCTCTTCCCTGGGCATGACGGCGTACTACCTCCGCTTCCAGGCCCCAGCCCCGCCCCCACCCATGCAGCCATTGGACTGGCCGTCCCAACCCTGGGAGCACCTGCAGCTCGACGTCTGTGGTGAACTGCACGGGGTACCGCATCACCAGCGTTTCCTCTTTGTGGTCTACAACCTCCACTCCAAGTGGCCTGAGGTGGCGCTAGTGGGCTCGGTCACAGCCGGGGTGCTGATTGAGATTCTCGAGTCCCTGTTCACATGCTGGGGTCTGCCCAAGAGGATCACGACAGACAATGGCCCCCAAATGATCTCCCACGAACTGGCCTCCTACCTGGGGGGTAAGGGGATACGTTATATCCGCACGTCGTTCTACAACCCGGCTGCGAACGGGGGGGTGGAACGGCTGAACCAATCCCTGAAGAATGGCATCAGGGCCCACCTGGCACAAGGGTGCACATTCATCAACGGTCTCCAACAGATGCTCCTGCACTACAGGGCTACTCAACACGCCACCACAGGCGTCTCCCCAGCCTCCCTCATGCTAGGGCGCGAGTTTCAGCTGCCCCTGGACAGGCTGCGCCCTACTCCGGCTCAGGCTCCAGCCCACCCACTTCAAGCCACAGTCAACTCACGCCAGCGCCGGATGAAGGACCGTTTTGACAGGACCCCACATCACATGCGAGACCACCTATCATCGCCGTCTCAGACTGGGTCAGGATTCGGCGACCCCACCGGGACAACAAGCTCCGGTCATTCTGGTCAGAGCCGGTCCAGGTCAGACAGCAGCTTGGCCTGGCCTCATTCATGCTGGCTGATGGCACGCGTTGGCATGCTGGCCGACTGCGCAGGGTGCAGGCTCCCGCTGCCCCGGGACAGGGTGTGCCCGCGGCTATAGCTCTGCAGGACAGACGATTCAATGATGTTGCAGCCCCAGCACCCGCGGCTATAGCTCTGCAGGACAGACAATTTGATGATGTTGCAGCCCCAGCACCCACGGCTCAGCCTGAGGCTGCGGGACCTCCGCCGTTGGCTGTTGCAGTGCCCGGGCCCCGCCCACTCCAAACGCGCAACAGGCCTGCACACCTGAATGACTTTGAGACTGAGTATCACTCCTAGGTTGAGTGAAGGGGGGGGAAATGTTACGTCTGGTACTCTAGCGAGTGCCAGCACTTTAACTAGTGTTCTAACTATTGCGACAGTGTCGTGTTATTCTGTTGAGTTTCACGTTACGGCATATGGCCGTACGTGACGTAGACGTTGATGTTCTGACTTACGTTACAATGCATGTGTCTTCAGTTCAGTAAACACTGACATGCTGAAACTACGTGTTGTCTGATTCTTCCAACATAACAGTGCCGTCAAATCAAGGCGGCAGAAGACATCATTCCAGTACTAGCAAGAAACCTACAGTAGCAAGAAAACCTAGCAAGACACATAGGAGGGGAATACAGGGGTCAAACAGTGTCATAATAGCAGATGTAAACAAGCCAGTCGAACCAGTAGGATATGGTAGGTTTATATTGGGAATCTATGCCAGCATTGAGTGATTGATTGAACATTTTATTAACAGATTGCAGAATGGGTACAATACAGTACGGCTTAATACACACAACATCTACCGGGGCCA
Organism: Notolepis coatsorum; assembly: GCF_963971535.1. Taxonomy (NCBI): domain Eukaryota; kingdom Metazoa; phylum Chordata; class Actinopteri; order Aulopiformes; family Paralepididae; genus Notolepis; species Notolepis coatsorum. Next base: position 126,876,952 of record NC_140170.1, on the reverse strand, counting down.
GTTTCGAATTGCGGCCTCCCGTAGGTGCTATACTTTTTCAGGAGTACAGTCACACTGATCATCGTTCTAAAATTAATTCTAACATTCTAATTAATTATATAATAACTTATTATTAGGGGTGGAACGGTTCACAAAATCGACGGTTTGTTTCGTATCGCGGTTTTGGGCTAACGGTTTTCGGTTCAGTTTGATATACGTTTTTTTTTATTTATTTTTAAATGTAACACTCAAAAATCTAAACATGCTTCTCATTTATAAAAAAAGAAAAAAGTTAAAAAAAAAAGGTTTACAGTGTTTACAGCTTTAAATAATGTTTGGCACACAAAGACCAAACTGACTGAAAAATATAGGCTAAATTTGTCAAAGTATTAACTTAGTGCAAACAAACAATATGCTCAGCCAGCACTAGACTTTCCTTTCTTTAATATAAACACAAAAAAAACAATGTCAACAATGTTTAAATTCCCTGATTGTGGGTGCGGCTAAGTGGCGCAGTGGGCAAGGCGCTCGCCACTAACGCAGGAGATGCTGGGTTCGAGCCCAGCTCTCGGCGTTGCTACCAGCTTGGCTGGTCGTTCATACTAACACAATTGGCAGTGTTAGGGGTGGGAAAGCTGGTGGGTGGGGATTGGACGTTGTGGACAGCGACTCCTACAGGTCGGTTGGTGCGCCTGTACAGCAGAATCAGGAAGCATCGGGGGCAGCGTGAGCCTCCCACGCGTTACTCCTCGCCACTGAGAGATTGCGCTGTACAGGTGAAAAGATGCGACAGCTGCCTCCTCGTGTACCGGAGGGGACACGTGATGCAAGGCTTGGTCCTCACTGCAGCCGACCAGTGGGAGGCATAGTCTAGCAACGTTTGAGACAGGGGAGGGGAGAATTGAAGGTAGAATTGGCGAGGCGAAATTGGGATGGGAGAAAAATAGAAAAATAAGGAGAAAAAGTGGATACAAAAAAATTCCCTGATTGTCAGTTCTTAATGGAAAGATTCGTTTTCCGCTTGAAATTAAAGTGCAGTATTTGAAATACAATGAAAGGAATATGGCTGGATTTCTTATCAAAGGGAAAAGTGTCATTGTTATTTAAAATAAATAAATAAACAAATTAGAAGGCCATCAATATAAATTGCAGCATACATCAAACTAACACACACACACTGTACTGTTTCAAAACAACACTGCTCTGTTCATTCTATTTTTAAAATACGTACATTATCTGTCTACATTTATTTAGACTAACATTATTTAAATATTGAGTGCAACTGTGGTGGATTAACGTAATTCGGTGAGTTGGAACTATATGGGTTGGGGGGTAAGTCCGCACGGACAATTTAGCGTGTGGTACCACTACCTTCAGACCTTCTCGACTCTAATGCTACCAGAGTTGAATAGAGTTGATAGCATGCAGTGGAAAAGCGGCAATAGTCCCGGTTGGAGTTAGTAAACACAGTTGTATGTTAGCCTTCTTGGATGTTGAATAAACGCCTATCATTGTCTTTAAACACCCCGCCTCTCAGACTCCCATTTTCTCCTCTGCTAGCTAGTAGCTACGATAACATTTCATTGACTGTATTAGCTGGCGGGCTACCATAGTCAAAACGTGCATTGTGTTGTACAAACTGCTAACGTTATGGCAAGATGTGTGTAGGCCTATGTACTGTTAATGGCTATGTTTTTAAAGTCGTAATGAAGATTGATTTATATTGCGCTTGCCATTTACACAAACTGACTAGCACCTGCAGTGCTGCTGCTGCTGCCTGCAGCCAGCGCTTACATCTCCCGGCTCCGTGCCAAATGAAGTATTTTTTCCCCCTGAACCGTACAATACACAGACGCCCCGAACCGTGGAGGTTGTGCCGAACGGTGTACGGTTCGAATGCGTATCGTTCCACCCCTACTGGTTATACATGCAAAATGGGATTTGCACAATGTAGCTCTAAAAATCTCTTTTTAGTTTTTTATTTTTTTTTCTCTCTCTGTTGAGTTTTATTTTAATTCTCACTTTTTTTTTTTTTTTTTTTTTGTATTTTTCTTCATTCTTTTCATCTTTCTGATGGTTCCAATATAAGTTAGTAGAAGGTTCAAATGAATATATCAATAGAGGTATATTTTTCATTTTTCACACTATTGTTATTACATTAATGGGTAGGCGCTAGACCAAAAATGACATTCTATTGAATTAGAATGAAAGTTTTAGATCCTATGGCAATTAGCATAGGAAGATTAGGGTTAGAAAGCTCATCTTGGGCAACCCGGTGGCGTAAGGGAGGGAGTCATACGCGTAGGATGTGTCTATGGAACACAGTCCTGTATGAATCTCGGAGGGAGGGGGGATTAGGGGATTATTATTTGTATATATGTATGTTTTTAAGCTCGGCTCTCAACGGGACCTCAATAGTTGGATGTATATCTATTGTAGCTTCGCTCTCCAGAAGCATTACCAACAACTACACAACAACATGTATTGATTATGGCTAGTTTGAATATAATGATCTGGAACACTGGGGGAATAAATAATCAACACAAACGCAAAAGCGTGCTCACACTGATGAAAAAAGGACAGTTTGACGTGGCTCTACTAAGCGAAACACACATTTTAGGGAAAGACATAGATACGTTAGCGGACAACACATATCATAACATTAGTCACTCTTCCTTTGGAACAAGAACTCGTGGAGTTGCCATAGTCGTTAGACGGAAGTTGAATATTGAATTGAAGGGAGTATGGTCTGATTCAGATGGTCGGATAACTATAGCTAAGATTGTACACAAGAACAGGAAAATAGTGTTGGTAGCTGTATACGCCCCAAATTTGTACGAAGTTAGTTTCTTCACTACGCTTACCAGAGCAATGTTAGACCTTCCCGAATACTCATTTATAATTGGTGCAGATTTTAATGCCATTTGGAATCCAAGGATGGATAAATCTTACCCCTCCTTTTCCAACGAACTAAAAAAGTCATCTAATGCATTAAAGGATTGGTCGAAGATTACAGGTGTAAATGACTTATGGCGATCACTCAACCCCACGACCCGGAAGTACTCTTGCCGATCTGCGAGACATAACACATTATCCAGAATAGATTACGTTTTTGCATCCCCGAGACTATTTGATAACTATGATGTGGAAATGATACCCAATGCATTATCAGATCACTGTTATTTACTCCTAAAAGGAACATTTGGTATACTATCATCCCGAGCCCCAAGATGGCGATTTAACTCGATGCTGCTTAATAACAAGGAATTCATTACACAAATCAAAGAAGCTCTTACGGTATTCCTACGGATGAACGCTAATTCGGTGCAGGACCCCAGAATATTATGGATGTCGGTAAAGGGAATGATCAAGGATTTCACTGATAGCTTTTCCTCCAAAATACGCAAGAATCAATGCTCAAAACTGGCTGAACTGGAAACGCTTTATTCAACGTTATTTAATTCTTTACAATACAACAACTCGGCTCGACTGGAAAATCAAGTCAATATACTAAAAAAAGAGATTAACGCCGTATACAGACAACAATCTGAAATACAAATACGTAGCACAAGACAACAGCAGTACTCTCAAGGTTCAAAACCAAGTCACCTATTAGCTATGCGATTAAGAGTTAACGCAAAATTTGCAGATATAACTACCATTAAAGCACAACAAGGACTTGTTACAGAACCTAAAGAAATAAACGCGACATTCAAAGAATTCTACTCCAACTTGTACAAATCAGAAACAACCTTCGATCAAAACAAAATGGACACATATCTTAATCAAATTAACCTCCCTAAACTTTCAGAGGATGACGCTAAACAGTTAGAAACACCGATCACACTAGATGAACTTAGGGAGGCCATATCTGAAATGCAAAGTGGTAGGGCTCCTGGAAGAGACGGTATCCCACCAGAAATGTGCCTCTCTTGTTGGGACATAATTGGACCCTTATTACTAAATATGATTTTATACTCAGTCAATGAGGGGAACTTTCATAAACACGACAATATTGCACTCATAACAGTCCTCCTTAAAAATTACAAAGACCCCACCGAGTGCGGTAGTTATAGACCCTTAAGCCTCCTCGGAACCGATATCAAACTGTACTCTAAGGTATTAGCCATCAGACAACAAAAGCACATGACGTCTTTAATTCATCCGGACCAAACTGGCTTCATAAGAGGCCGCTTGATCACTGATAACATAAGACGATTACTACACGTACTAGATGCTAACAAGGACGACACCACACCTAAGGCGATGCTGTCCCTGGATGCAATGAAAGCTTTTGACAGGTTGGAATGGTCATATATATGGGCAGTATTAGAAAGGATGGGGTTAGGAAAAGGATTCATTGATATGATTAAAGTATTATACAAAGACCCATCGGCCATGATTACAACATGTACAATCACCTCCGAAATCTTTCCGGTATCACGTTCTTCCAGACAGGATTGCCCTCTTAGTCCCGGACTATTCGATCTATCATTAGAGCCTTTAGCACAATATATAAGACAATCCCAATCCATAGAACCAATCGTAATCAAGGGCACACAACATAAAATTAGTTTATATGCGGATGACGTAATACTGTTCATGCAAAACCCCAACACCGCATTGCCTCATCTTCTCAAGCTGACTTTGGAGATTTATCGGGATTTAGGATAAATTGGCCGAAGTCGGCCTTCCTCCCACTTAATGCCCCCGCAAAAAGAAATATAAACCCTCCCAGAAGAGATACCGATGGTAAAACACTTTAGATGTTTGGGAGTTGAAATATTCCCTACCATAAGCCAAACGGTGAAGCACAATTACATAAAAATCCAAAACAAAATCAAATACGACCTTGACAGGTGGTCAAAACTTAAAAACTCAGTACAGGCACGGGTATCAATAGTTAAGATGGACGTCCTACCTAGAATCAACTTCTTCAGCTCAATGCTACCGTTACCCCCTCCAGAGGGTTACTGGAAAGAATTACACTCCTCCACATGCAAATTTATTTGGAATAACAAACCACCACGTATAAAAAGATCCACCGCACAGAGAAACAGAGCAGACGGTGGTATGGCATTTCCAGAGTTCTACCACTATTTTAAGGCGTACACTTTAAGACCACTGACACCATGGTTTGATCCCCAAGCATCAGTATCCTGGAGAAATTTAGAAGAAAATATAGTAGCTCCACATAGGCTGAAGGACATAGTATACACCAAATTATCAATTAAGCAATGCGAACAGAAATTTGGCCCCATAATTACTAATGCGATCCGGATATGGCGTGAAATACAAAAAAAAAATTTGATCCCACATATATGGCATAATCATACTCCCTTATTCAATAACAATGCACTCTTGATTGGAAAACAACCTATAAGATTCCCTAGATGGGAAAAGCAAGGCATACACTCATTAGGAGATGTTTTCAACAAACAGGGTTAATTGTCACAGTGTTCCATTAAGGATACCAATTGTACACCACAGATACCACCATTATTCTATGAAAGAGAGACATAGAGAGGTTTTATTTCAGATTTTCATCATCAATTATTAACACCCCCCAATGAAACCCTCCATCTAGACTCAGTCTGGAGGAGGGATATACCAGACCTGGAGATAGATTTTGACTGGCAAGAAGCCTGGGCAAATGTTCGACTTGCATCAAGGAACCCGGACCATCAAGAAATCAATCTTAACTATATTCACAGGCAGGTCCGCCTGGGAGAAATGCGAGGCCCTGTGCAAGATTTAAACGCGAGCCCCCCCCCCCCCCCCTAAAAGGTAAAAAAAAATAATATATATATATATATATATATATATATATATATATTTTTTTTTTTAATACAGTCAACATATTCTTAAATAATAGCGCTGCCCGAGGCTGGGCATGATACATTCAACATATAGCAAGAGAGAGAGCGAGAGAGCGAGAGAGAGCTCCCGTTCTACAGTCAATATACAGTGTTATCGCTGCACAGACCCGGCAGTGCCCCTGACCCTCCACCAGAGCAAGGCCAGAGAGAGAGAGATAGAGAGAGAGCATGTCTGTTTGTGTGTGTGTGTTAGAGAGAGAGCATGTATGTGTGTTAGAAAGAGAGAGAAATATATAGAGAGAGAGCATGTCATTTTGTGTGTTAGAGAGAGATATAGAGCATGTCTGGAATAGGGCCTGCTATTCTCACGGCTAATGTCAATGGTCGTAGCACAAGCTAACAGCTAACTCTAGGCTAACTGATAGCATCAAGCTAACGTTCCCAGCCGAGCGAAAACGAGCAGCTAACGTCGTAGCTAAACAGCTAACTGGCTAACAGTTAGCTCAACCCGGCTATCGCTAACCACTAGCTAACGCAGAAGCAAGCTATGCGGCTACCACTGAAAAACTGTACAACGTGAGAAAAGCAATACAGGCCAACACTTCAGACAGCCGCTGTGTTTTCCTCTTCTCATCCGAAGAGGGAAGGGAAAAAGAAGGCAATACACGTCCCACTACAGAGTGGTGTTTACCATAGCGGTGCCGGCAACAAGTCCCTCGCGGACTATAGCCGACTTGAGCATGGAGATATTCTCATAATGAAACACCAAGCTCACCTCCCTCGCACCAGGTGCTGACACCAGGCCACACACCGTTAGCTACTACAACAGCTAGCCGGCCCGTTTGGCTCCCGAGAGAGAGAGAGATATATCCACGGCGGGAATAGAATAGTGTGCATTAAAAACTCACCAAACGTCCAAGAGGATGGAGACAACCACGTGGAGTTGACGAAGTTCATCTGCCGAATGACCGTCCTCTTCATCTTGGCATAACAATGCTGCACGCGCTCTCTCTAGGTTAGCTAACGCTAGTTAGCCTTTAGCTAAGCTAGCTACTAGCCGACATCATCATGGCTATCCCGACTGAACCACACGTTAGCACTCAATATTATAACTTAGCTAAAGCTAACTAGCTGTCCCTGCCTTTAGCCGGGATGGCTAGCCTGACTGAACTGTCTAACATGCAACAACTTTCATCTTCAGTCCATCTGCCGAATGACCGTCCTCTTCGTTTTGGCTGGCATAACTAAGCATAACCTCCAAAGCTGCAAGCGCGAAATAGTCAAACGCAGCTGACGCACGCCAGCGTACACATAATGTAACCCCTCCCTTCTTGAAACCAATAGTATGTCTGCTGCAGAGCCCCAGAGCTCCAATAGAGAATAGTGCAGAGCCAGGAACATTCTACAAACGTGTCTAATGTGAAATATATAAGCATATAAGCAAACACTAGATTTTAGATCTGTGATGAAAAAGGGCCTTGCGGGAAGGGGGGCCTCACAAAAAAAAAAAAAAAAAAAAAAACATATTTCTTTTTATTTTTATTTTTTGCAAGGCCCCACTTCCCGCGAGGCCCTGTGCGACCGCACTGCTCGCACACCCCCTGAGGCGGCCCTGTTCACAGGACATACTTAACTCCTATAAGACTGAACAAAATGGGTCTTAAACAAGACCCCAAATGCTCCTTATGTACAAATGGGGACGAGGGGACATTTAAGCACATGTACTGGGACTGCCCACCAGTTAAGATATTCTGGAAAGAAGTGACCCAGCAATTATCAAATCTCTTAACTCTGAATATACCTGTACACCCCTCTGTATTACTGCTGAATGATGTCTTTGAGTGTGCAGTACCTCCACAGCTAAAGAGATTGGTTTTATCTGGTATCACAGTGGCTAAAAAGCTGATAGCATCACGATGGTTTCAACCGGAAAAAATGTGCCGGAAGGTCTGGATTCTTACATATCTCGATCTGATTTATCAAGAAATATCTACAGCAAGAATTTTGGGTCTCAATGAATCCAAAATGACAATGTGGTTAGAAGTGGTGGAGAGAATAAAAGCTAGCATATAAAGGTAGTGTCTGGTTAGGAACAAGTTATAATGGATGGATTATCCAATGGGGGGTCCGGGAGGGGGGGGTACGAGCTAGAGCATATTTGATTTGATTTGATTTTATTAGGGATCCCCATTAGCTGGTGCGATAGCAACCAGCTAGTCTTCCTGGGGTCCACACACAAAAAAACACACAAAAACAATCACTATTGCAAAAAACTAAATTATTAAAAGTCAGTACACACAATGCATAATGAACCTACTGTAACAATTAATATAGCTAAAATTACATTAGTGTAAAACAAAAACAAAAAATTACTTTACAGTGTTAAAAACAATTAAAAAACAATTTAAGATTATTTTTAAAAGTGAATCTACTGTAAATGCAGCAGGAACTCACAGGAATCCGAGGCAGGCCATTCCACAGAGTTAATGCTCTAAAAATAAAAGATCTCCCCAGAGCGCTGGTTCTAGGACCTGGCAATTCAAGCTGCCCACTACTGGAACCTCTAGTGTAATGCTCGTGCACAGTATTACTAAAAACAATCTGATTATGTATAAAAACAGGAGTCTTACTGCTCATGACCAACTTGAACAGCACAAGTATATTACTGTAGGGTACTAGATAGCAGGTATTAGGGGTATATCCTGTATAAGACATTTAACTAAATGGTGATTTCATTGGATATGCACTGTTAATTAATGCTTGTATATCTTATTGTGTGTTGTCATGTTTGTTTATATGTTTGTTTAAAAAAAAAGAAAAAAAAAGAAAAAAAAATACAGAACACTGGAACTGGAAATCTTTAAAGGTCCAGTGCATTATAAATGGCTTTTTCCAGTGTTTAGCATTGTTTTATAGCAATATGGGGTTAGTATCAATGGGTCTGTGTCTCTAATTACCATATTGGCGGATTGCTCTAATTCAGTTGAGACAATTTCCTCCTCCAGTGAATTAGGTCATTCTCATTTGACTCGCAAGGTGACTTAGCAAGGAGCTGATGGAGCTGATTGTGATCTGATTGGCTCTGTGGTTGTAGCGCATAGTGTAACCCGACACTTCCTCAAACGGGTTTTGACAGGCAGAGAACAAGCGAGCGAGAGAGAGGGAGAGAGAGAGAGAGATAGAGAGAGAGAGGGAGGGAGAGAGAGGCATAGTGTAACCCAACACTTCCTCAAACGGGGTTTGACAGAGGCAGAGAACAAGCGAGCGAGAGAGAGAGAGAGAGAGAGAGAGAGAGAGAGAGAGAGAGAGAGAGAGAGAGAGAGAGAGAGAGAGAGAGAGAGAGAGAGAGAGAGAGAGAGAGAGAGAGAGAGAGAGAGAGAGAGAGGGGGACCGGGGGACCGGACATCTTCTCTCACACACACACACAACATTTACACAGGTTGTGTGTAAAATAAATGCTCCGTGTGTCCTTCTCTCTCTCTCTCCCTCTCCCTTGCAGTCGGGAGCACTAGCATATCACAGTAATATCATAGCGCATGCTCCCACGCGCACACCCGTATTCCGATCCGTACAATAATAATCACAGAGGTATATATTGTCATTTGAAACAAGTTACCAATGCAATACATTGTCCCGTGGGATTATGCCCCCGCGGCGAAATTAATTAGTATCCCCCTCCTCTATCTCTCTATCTCTCTCTGTGCCAGTCGCAGACCGTGTGTCACTCAAAGTGCTTATGGGCGGAGCCAGGCCAACACAGCCTGAAATCCAAAGGGAGAAAAATGATGGTTTTGAGTACTTGATTAGAAATATAAAACAATGAATTAAAAGAAAAAAGAAAATATTACAGATGTGTTCAATAGACTCACAGGAATTGTGTAAAGTTGCCCAAATAGTGCAGTGAATAGCAATGCACGTCCCCTTCAAAAAAAATAAAAAATCTTCAAATGGGGACTGACTTCGCAATAGACTAGGCATTTACAGCTGTTCCAATGTAAATCAAATCAAATCAAATGTATTTGTAAGGCCCGACAACACACGTTAATGTCCCCATGGGCCGGACATGTCTTCTTTAAACAAGTCAAGAAGAAACATCACAATAAGTCAAGAACAAAACAAGAACAACATAAGGTCCAACAAATTTCAAATAAATGCAAAATAAATGAATGCAACACTCCCAGACATACCCCATGCGAAGGTAAGGAAAAACTCACTAAAACCTAGCAATAGGATTTTTTTTTTTAAATGTGCCTTCCTCCGTGCACTTTCGCCCGCTCTGAAGTCGGACTCGGTGTGCCCGGCCACGCACGCTGTTCTCGCGAGTGCATGTGTGGCGACTGGTGTGTTTGCGCTGTGAGGTGCAAGCATAGTCGTGGTACCCTTGAATTTTCATTTCATTTCAACCTTTATTTAAAATCGTAAGTATCTGAGGTTTCCCTCATTTACAGAAACGACGATTGCACAAACATTTAAACAGTACATAATACAAACAATATTCACAGAAATGTAAACACCAGAGTAAAAATTAAAAACGTTTCAAATAATTCAAAAAGATCAGCTAAAACAGTTACAGGTAGTCACACACTGGTCTGAAATCATGAGTGCAAGGGTATTCTTGTTTACCATTATACCATTTAGAAAAACGCTAGTTTTTTTAAAGTTCCAGAAAAAAATAAAGATTCTGTGATAAACGGCCTTTACTGGAATACTGTTATGGTTTGACACCGACCCCAAACGCAACGACACAAGAGAGTAGGATTCAGAGTTGCCAAATACGAGGGCTTGTTTATTTGGTACTAGGAATAAGAGAAACAGGGAAAGCAAGTCAAACAAGACAGGTACAATGATCAAGGGGCAAAGTTCTGCTGCTCTGCAGCTTCTCCCGTGAGGGTTGTCTTGGGAAGCAGGTGTTGACTTCTGAACCGCTCTGCAGAATCCTCTCGGTGGGTTCTCAGATGTTGTGGCGAGACCGAGAGAGGGAGAGAGGGAACGAGTCAGTGACAGAGCAGTCTTAAACGAGCAGGAGAACAGGGTGTACAATTCTTCGTGTTAACAACACATTGAGCACAGTTCCAAACACAGCCCAAGTGAATCTCTTCGTGTTAACAACACAGAGAGCACAATTCCAAAAACAGCCCAAGTGAAACTCTTCGTGTTAACAACACAGTGAGCTAACTCCAAACACAGTCCCAGTGAATATCTTCATGTAAACACACAGTGAATATCTTCATGTAAACACACAGTGAATATCTTCATGTAAACACACAGTCCAATTGTGAAATAATATCTTCGGTGTGAGCAAACACACAGTGGATATCTTCATGTAAACACACAGTCCAATTGTGGAATAATATCTTCGGTGTGAGCTAGCACACAGAGGGAGATGGTAGATCCCAAAATATCATTCCATAAAGGAACAAGCAAAAATAGATAAATGGCTGGGTGAGTGACTGTCTGACAAAAAGGTGGTAGTCTTCAGTGTAAGTTTACACACGAAAAACGGAATAGGTCAAGAACAGTCAAATAGATAACTCACCCAGACGAGATGCGTAATTGGAACTGGAACAACAGTGGAGGCGAGCGCGCGCCACGGGAGCAGGTATCCAAGCGAAGGCTTCTAGGAATTCCTGGAGATCAGCACAGAGAAAAAAGCAGCAGCAACAGCAACAGGGAAAAATATCCAGAGACAAATCAAGACGACAAAACAAGACGATCCAACAACTTAGGGTGGGGAAAAACGGGGTATAAATAATGAGGGATCGATTGATTGAAAAGCGTGGGGAAGTGAGAGAACCAATCAGCGACGTCTCTGATGACGTCAACGGGGAGAAAGCAGTGACAGCTGAGGAATGTGATTGAAAAGCGTGGGGAAGTGAGAGAACCAATCAGCGACGTCTCTGATGACGTCAACGGGGAGAAACGTGTGAACGAGGGGATAGAACCAATTGACAGAAAATGAATGAAAACAAAGCGAGGGTGGTTAACGGAACAGAACGAGTGAGAGAGCAAGGACAGAAACCTCACAGTACCCCCCCCCCTCCACGGGAGCCACCTGGCGACCAGGCCGACCCGGCCCGTCAGGATGGGCTCGATGGAAGTCAGTGATCATCCACCAACACGGGAGGCGGCGGGTCAGGAGCCGGAGGCAAAAAGGGACTGAGGAGGACGGGCTTAACCCGGGAGACATGGAACACGGGGCGGATGTGCGTGGATGCAGGAAGCTTCAGGCGCAGGGCCGCCGGACTGAGTACCTTCAGGACCTCGAAAGGTCCGACGAAACGGGGTTCGAGCCTCCTGGCCGAGGACCGTAGCGGGAGGTCCCTTGCGGAGAGCCACACCCTCTGCCCAGGGCGGTAAGTCGGCGCAGGAACCCGGCGCCGGTCGGCACCACGACAGGCGCGCTCAGATGTCTGGAGCAGCGGACCAATCATCACAGTACTTCAAGAAGCCCGTGGTGGGGAAAGAGCCAAACCTTACAGCACCCGGCGACCCACACGGCCCCGGCCTGCCCGGACGGGACCCAAGGAAGCCGGCGATCAGGGGCACTGGAGAGGGGGACAAAGACAGAGGCCCGGAGAGGGGGACCGGAGACGTGGACAGAGGACCGGCGAGGGAGGCCGGAGACGGGGACTGGGACCCGACAGCGGAGGCCGGGCACAGGGACAGAGAACCGGCGAGGGAGGCCGGAGACGAGGACTGGGACCCGGTGAGGGGGCTGGACGGCACCCGAAGACACCGGGCACGACAGGAGGGGCTCCACCCCTTGATGGCACCGGAGGACCAGGCGATGTGGGGCTCGTGCAGCGCGAGCCAGGGCCTGCCCAGGACCACAGGGACAAGAGGAGAGCTGGTGACGAAAAACTGGAGCCTCTCAACGTGGTCACCAGCAACGGTGAGAAGGACTGGACAGGTGCGTTGAGTGACGTCAGCCAGGCGGCGATGATCCATTGCGAAGACCTCCAAGGGCCTCTCGAGGTCCTCAAGCGGAATGCCGGCCCGGGTGGCAAACCCAACGTCCATGAAACTCCCCTCAGCACCGGAGTCCATGAGTGCACCCACCGTCGCCCGCTGGTCCGCCCAGGCTAGGGTGACGTCCGCCAGACGGTTGGGTGGTGCACGGGTGGGTATGGACGAGAGGTCCGGAGGCGACTCACCAGCGGGCCTCCGGGGCGGGGGACAGGAAAGACGGCTCACCAGGATCTCCCGGGGTCTTGGCGAGCCTGGTCCTCTTGGCCGGGCACGGCAATTGGAGACACGGTGTCCACCCTGGCCACAGTAGAGGCAACGGCCGGAGAAGAGCCTGGACTCCCGTTCGGCCGGGCTAAGGCGGTTGCGTCCCAGCTGCATGGGTTCCTCCTTGGTCACGGCTCGGGAGGGAACAAACCCACCAGTCACGGAGGGGGCAGGACGGACAGCACTGTAGAGGCGGCCGCTGGGAAAGGGAGCCCCTGAGCGGCGGTCGATGGCACAGTCGTAAGGCCGGCGAGGCGGAAAGACCTGAGCCCTGGACTCCCTGAAAACCCCCTCGGGGTCGTAGTACTCGGGGGGTACGTCTGGGGTAAAGAAAACCTCCTCGAGGTCATGGTCCTCGGGGGGTACGTCTGGGGTACCGAAATCCTCCTCGAGGTCGTGGTCCTCGGGGGGTGCGTCTGGGGGTCCCCGTCGGGTTCTCTCACGTCTTCTCTCCTGGAGGCGTCCGTCGACGCGGATGGCGAGGCTGAACAGGTCCTCGAGGAAATCAGGTTCCTCCTGGGTCGCGAGCTGGTCCCTGACTGCGTCACAGAGCCCCCTCATGAAGGTTAGGCGAAGAGCAGGTTCGTTCCATCCACTCTCCACCGCCGCCAGTCGAAACTCCATGACATAGTCCGTCACCCTGCCGCTCCCCTGTCGGAAGGTCCCCAACCGGGCTCCAGGGTCCAGACCTCGGGCTGGATGGTGGAACACTCGGCGGAGCTCCGCCACGAAGTCTGGGTAGGAGAACAAAAAATCTGCCTCCATTGCCCAGGAGGAAGTAACCCACTGGGCAGCATGGCCTGAAAGTAGGTTGGTAATATAAGCCACTTGGGACCCACGAGCAGAAAAACGGCTTGGTTGATGACGGAAAACCAACTCGCATTGCATGATGAATGTGGCACACTCCTCGGGATTACCGTCGAACAGCCGTGGGACGGAGAGAAGGGGTTCCCGAGATGCGAGATCTGCTGGGGCTGCGGGGAATGTTCCTGAAGGGTGTGAGAGGTGAAAGGCATTAACGGTGTCGCCCAGCGAGTGAAGCTGAGCGAGAATGTCGGACTGTTGTCCCGCCAAAGCGGCCATTGAACCTTGAATAAGCAGGACCTGCTCTCGGAGTCCCTGTACAGCAGCTGCAGCCGCATCCAGCTGTAGGGCGTGTTCCTTGGCTGACTCCAACTGGACTGCCGCTGCTGTGCTGACTCTCTTGCGGGCGCAGACTGCGCAGGCCAGTACGAACCCCTTGACGTCGTTCCTCATGGTGGGCCACCAGAATCGACGAGCCAGGAAGGAGAACGTGCGATGAACGCCCGGGTGGCAGGCGAACCGGCTGGTATGGCCCCACTGGAGGACCCGGGACCGGACTGAGTTGGGGACAAAGAGACGGTTAACAGGTACATTGCCTGGAGCGCGATGGAAGCGTAGGGCACGCCTTACCACCCCCTCGATGCCCAAGGTGACTACTCTCCCTGTGTCGGCTGGGGTCGTCATTGGTTGGATCGTAATGTTATGGTTTGACACCGACCCCAAACGCAACGACACAAGAGAGTAGGATTCAGAGTTGCCAAATACGAGGGCTTGTTTATTTGGTACTAGGAATAAGAGAAACAGGGAAAGCAAGTCAAACAAGACAGGTACAATGATCAAGGGGCAAAGTTCTGCTGCTCTGCAGCTTCTCCCGTGAGGGTTGTCTTGGGAAGCAGGTGTTGACTTCTGAACCGCTCTGCAGAATCCTCTCGGCGGGTTCTCAGATGTTGTGGCGAGACCGAGAGAGGGAGAGAGGGAACGAGTCAGTGACAGAGCAGTCTTAAACGAGCAGGAGAACAGGGTGTACAATTCTTCGTGTTAACAACACAGTGAGCACAGTTCCAAACACAGCCCAAGTGAATCTCTTCGTGTTAACAACACAGAGAGCACAATTCCAAAAACAGCCCAAGTGAAACTCTTCGTGTTAACAACACAGTGAGCTAACTCCAAACACAGTCCCAGTGAATATCTTCATGTAAACACACAGTGAATATCTTCATGTAAACACACAGTGAATATCTTCATGTAAACACACAGTCCAATTGTGAAATAATATCTTCGGTGTGAGCAAACACACAGTGGATATCTTCATGTAAACACACAGTCCAATTGTGGAATAATATCTTCGGTGTGAGCTAGCACACAGAGGGAGATGGTAGATCCCAAAATATCATTCCATAAAGGAACAAGCAAAAATAGATAAATGGCTGGGTGAGTGACTGTCTGACAAAAAGGTGGTAGTCTTCAGTGTAAGTTTACACACGAAAAACGGAATAGGTCAAGAACAGTCAAATAGATAACTCACCCAGACGAGATGCGTAATTGGAACTGGAACAACAGTGGAGGCGAGCGCGCGCCACGGGAGCAGGTATCCAAGCGAAGGCTTCTAGGAATTCCTGGAGATCAGCACAGAGAAAAAAGCAGCAGCAACAGCAACGGGGAAAAATATCCAGAGACAAATCAAGGCGACAAAACAAGACGATCCAACAACTTAGGGTGGGGAAAAACGGGGTATAAATAATGAGGGATCGATTGATTGAAAAGCGTGGGGAAGTGAGAGAACCAATCAGCGACGTCTCTGATGACGTCAACGGGGAATAAGCAGTGACAGCTGGGGAATGTGATTGAAAAGCGTGGGGAAGTGAGAGAACCAATCAGCGACGTCTCTGATGACGTCAACGGGGAGAAACGTGTGAACGAGGGGATAGAACCAATTGACAGAAAATGAATGAAAACAAAGCGAGGGTGGTTAACGGAACAGAACGAGTGAGAGAGCAAGGACAGAAACCTCACAAATACACTGGAATACACAAAACACGTTGTCATTTTTCGGCCTATTTATGAATCATTTTCAAATAAACGCTAGATTATCGATAGTATATGTGTACTTATGCACGCTATAGAAGCGGGCTTAAAAATCGATTATCTTATTTCCTGATTGCACAGACACACAGACACACACATACACACATATGGCACACGCTGATATATAGGTGAAAATAGCTCTGATTATCCCAAGACTGGTAAAATAGATTCCTTACCTCAGATCAGATGTTCTCCAAAAAGATTATTCCAATTCCTGATCGCCATTCCAAATATCGATCGCGTTTAGTGATCCAACGCTGGGTACTGGAAACACACATTCTCCGCTGTTCTGGTGGTAGGCTATTACTTGGATCGTCTCCGGTTACTTGTCTGACAAGTAAAATGTGGAAGCAGGACTTTTTTTTCTCCATGCGTTTCATTCAATCCAATCCAAAGGGGTGCAGTACTATCCGGAGAGACGATAGGGGGTGGCATTTTCCCTGTTCGAGTTCAGACAGATCCCCACTGGTAACGTGAGGCTAGATTGATGAAACATTTATGGAAATCGATAATTAAAAAAAAAATATCTCTCTCGTCGTTGGCACTCAACGGTTGGCATGAACTGACGAGTAATCTCGTCGTTGGCACTCAAAGTGTTAAGGCTCCCACATAGTCGGGCGTACTGTGAGCGGACTGTGTGCGTCATGTCCGCAGTCGTTTGAGGTTTCATAGTCGAGCGTACCACCGCATACCAATTTCCTACATTTCTCGTCCCAGTTTACTACATTTTCCACAATACTTGCGCACTATTTACACTTTCTGTCACGGCATTGTTCACCGATGTCAAAATAAAGAGTCTAGGTTATCTCCGTTTCCAAGATTTCGAAATTAGAAAAGCCATTCAAACTTCTCAAGTTACTTCAGATCAGGGGTGTAAAGTACTTGAATAATTGTACTTCGTTACAATACTTAAGTACTGTTTTGGGGGATTAGTACTTTACTCGAGTATTATTAGGTTTGTATACTTACTTTACTCAAAAAACATACTTTTTACTCCTTACCTTTAAAATGCAGACCTACAGAGTACAAAGTACAAATCTTGCAGGTCCAACCATTTTAATTAGTATATTTGTTTCTCTGGCCGAACTAACGTTAACGTTATTAATCCTGCGGCTGCACTTTATTTAAAAACAGCCAATCAAATTCCCATCAATGGAAAATTAACCCGCCCATACCCATGCTGACTGGTCCTTGTGCAAGACTAGAAAGCGGGGATCATTGATTAAACACCTGCTATCAGAAGACAGCAGTGTTGCGTTGCTCATTTCAACACTGGGTGCATGCACGTTAATGACGCCACATGCACGCGCGCTCCCGCGCATGCGCATAAATGTTCCCTCGCATAAGCACAGACTAAAGACAGTGCCTAATTTCCTCTACCATTGGAATGTAACACATTTCATTCACAAGTTTTGTGTGAATGTATCTGAGAACATATTTGAACACACCTGACGACCGGCGCTATTGATATGCAAAGTACTTAGCGTGTTGGCGCATCAGTCGAGTGCAGCACATTCCTGTGTGCACTGCTCACAAAAGCATGGTTGCACGTCGTGCATCCCCGTCCCATGAGCAACTCATCCCTGGAAGACAGTCAGAGTGACAAGCTACATAAGGGCCCGCGTCCACCTAGCGCATATTTCTCCGTGAAACATGCTGGGAGTGCGCCGGCATAGCTGGCTTGAAGCGCATCTTGTAGATGACAGAAATAAATCTACAGCCATGCCGCGGTTTTGCACATATTATAGCATATTTGAATAACTTTATTGTATATTAATTATATATATAGTTATTGCCTGACACCACAGTTCGCCCTTTGCTTTTTATTAGCTTTTTAGTAGTGTATTCGTGTAGTTATTATTATTAGTTTTGTCGCGAATCTCAATGGTCTGTGGGAGACAGCCAGACAGGCAGGCAGCTCCGGTGTCAGGTTACAAACAGAGTGGTAGATGAATGGCTGTGATTGGTTGTCTGAAAATGAGCTCCAGCGCATCGCTCTGAAAGTTCAGAAAGTTTCAACTTTCGGCTGCACAAAAAAGCTGAGAAAAGAAGCCGACGGCAGCGCACTTCCTAGAGGCGGCCGCATGCGGCCGCATGCGCTCCCTCCCCATTGTAATACATTGAAAACAGATGCGTGCGGTCAGAAATATGCGGCAAGTGGACGCGGGCCCTAAGATGGCCACAAACTATAGTACGATTGAGGACGAAACGGAATATTTCATTCCCCCGGAATAAAAAAAAGTTTTTACTTTTACTTTTTAGTACTTAAGTACATTTAAAAGTAGAAACCTTTTTACTTTTACTCAAGTGTGTTTTTAGCCAGATACTCTGACTTTTACTTGAGTACGATTTTGAGACGGTATATACTTTCACTTAAGTATAATTTCTGGGTACTTTTTACACCCCTGCTTCAGATGATGAAAAAAAGACATGGTCCAAATGTATATGAATTGGAATGTATAACGATTAGCGATAGTAAAACTAAATTTAGCGTCACCTACTTGCCAAAGTTTTACCGGACCAATCCTACCCATAGAACCATGATCCTGCCCTACTCTCTCTTCAAGTCAAGTCAAGCCAAGAGTTTTATTTGTCACGGCATGCAAGTATACAATGAAATGCGGGTGGTCTTGCCCGCAACGATGTGCAATAACATATAATAGAATTCAATAGAACAACATTGTGCAATAAACAAGTAACATTGTGCAATAAACAAGTAACATATTAGGGCCAGGGCCGCCTCAGAGGGTGTGCAAGCAGTGCGGTCGCACAGGGCCTCGCGGGAAGGGGGCCTCGCAAAAAAATAAAAAAAAATATTATTATTATAAATTTTTTAATTATTTTCTTATTTTTTTTTTTTTTTTTTTATTTTTTTTTCGATGCCCCCCTTCCCTCGAGGCCCTTTTTCATCACAGACCTAAAATCTAGTTTTGCTTACATGCTTATATATTTCACATTAGACGTTTGTAGAATAGTGTGAGGATTGGCCCATTCCAGCCACACGCTTCAAGGTACTGTGAACAGGATTGGCTCAGTGCCACCACACGCTTCTAGGTCAAGTACCAATTGCCGTCACGCACCTGTCGGTTGTTTGTAATCAGCGCCCAGAGCCCTTCATATACTCTGGTCTTTCTGTCAATCGTTGTCGGGTCGTTTTGGATTTCCACTGCTACTGCCTGTTCCCCCCGTTGTTGTGCCTCGTCTGTTTTTCTTCAGGACTTCTATGGAAGTTGCCGCTGTTGTGTATCTCTATCATCCGTTGGAGCTGTGCCTCGTTGCCCGCTTTGCGCATTTGCGCTTTGGTGAGTTTTTGGAACGAACCTTTTGGATTCTCTGTTTTCTGTGTGTTTGGATAACACTGAAGATTTGCCGTTTTTGTTTTGTACTGGACTCAGCTAAACTTGTGTGTTGGTAACACTGAAGATTAAGTCACATGGGATTGTACTGGGCTCAGCTAAAGTTGTGTGTTGGTAACACTGAAGATTAAGTCATGTGTGTTTATACTGGACTCAGCTAAGGAGGACTGGACTGCCTCTGTATTCCGTTGGCTTGTTTATTGACCACTCTCTCTCTCTCTCCGTTCCTCCCCGAGTTGGATCCTGGAGTAGCTGCAGAGCCGCAGAGGCAGTGGCGCTACGCCGCTTCTCCATTCTCAATACCGGGACGATCTGCAGAGCCGCAGACAACTCTGTCAAGAACCTTCTCCCCTTTGTTGTTCTTATAGTTATTTCGCTTATTCCTGTTTCAGAAATAAATACGCCCTAGTCTTTGGCTAACTCTGAACTACCTGTCTGTGCGGTGCTGTTGGGGTCGGTTTCAAACCATAACATTACGACCCGACCATGACGACCCCAGCCGACACAGACAGGGTCAAGGCAGCGTTGGCGGTCCAGATCGAATTGACCAACGACCACAGCCTACAGTTAGGTGCGGCTGCTGTGCAGGACCTCCGGGCTCAGGTCCAGCCTATTCAGGAGTCCCTTAGCTCTCTGGCTACCCTGCAGGCAGCCCAGGGTAATCAGCAGGCTGATATTCTGCACCAACTACAGACGTTGAGTGAAGCATTTAACGCCCTGCTTGTAACCCCACCTACTCCAGGAATCTTGGCCAGAGCACCACCCGCAGCCGTGGCGGACCCCGCGCCTCCCGACCTCGCACCTCGGGAGCCCCGTCTCTCCGAACCACGTTGACTTGACGGTAACTTCGAGGATTGTGCCACATTCATCATGCAATGTGAGTTGGTTTTCCTCCATCAACCCAGCCGATTTACTTCAGAGGGAGCCCGAGTGGCTTACATGACTAACCTGCTCTCAGGCCGAGCAGCACAGTGGGTTACTGCCTCCTGGTCAATGAGGGCTGATTTTTGTTTTTCCTACCCAGACTTCGTGGCAGAGCTCCGCAGGGTTTTTCACCACCCAGCTCGTGGCCAGGACCCAGGAGCTCGGTTGGGCACCTTCCGGCAGGGCAGTGGCAGTGTCACCGACTACGCGTTGGAGTTCAGACTGGCCGCAATGGAGAGCGGTTGGAACGATCAAGCGCTTCGTCTCACCTTCCTGAGAGGGCTCAACGACGCAGTAAGGGACCAGCTCGCGACCCGTGAGGAGCCCGATTCCCTCGAGGGCCTATTCAACCGCGCAATTCGCATCGACGGACGCCTCCGGGAGAGAAGGCGTGAGAGAGCCCGACTGGGACCCCAGACGTTCCCCAGACCCCCGCACTTGTGACGGTACTGTGGTCTGTCCTGCTCCCTCCGCAACTGGTGGCCCCTTCCCCTCCTGTTCGGTGCCCGAGGAGGAACCCATGCAGCTGGGACGCACAAACCTTAGCCAGGCTGAACGGGAGGCCAGGTTCAGGTCCGGCCTTTGCCTCTACTGCGGCCGGGATGGACACCGTATCTCCAATTGCCCCACCCGGCCAAAAGACCAGGCTCGCCGGGACCCCGGGAGATCCTGGTGAGCCGTTTTTCTTGTTCCCACACCCGTGCACCACCTAACCGTCTGACGAGCGTCACCCTAGCCTGGGCGGACCAACGGGCGACGGTGGAGGCACTCATTGACTCGGGTGCTGATGAGAGTTTCCTGGATTTCGAGTTTGCCACCCAGGCCAACATTCCACTTGAAGACCTCGAGAGACCCTTGGAGGTGTTCGCGTTGGACCAGCACCTCCTGGCTGACATCACTCAACGCACCTGTCCAGTCCTTCTCACCATTGCTGGTAACCACGTTGAGAGACTCCAGTTTTTTATCACCAGATCCCCTCTTGTCCCTGTAGTCCTGGGTCGGCCCTGGCTCGCGCTGCATGAGCCCCACATCACCTGGTCCTCCGGTACCATCAGGGGGTGGAGCTCCTACTGTCATGCCCAGTGTCTTCAGGCGGCGTCCAGTCCCTCGCCCCGGAGTTCCCTTTGTGAGCCGCCCCCGGACCTCCCGACTATTCCCCCTGAATACCACGACCTCGAGGAGGTTTTCAGTAAGTCCCGGGCTCAGGCCCTTCCGCCTCACCGGCCTTACGACTGTGCCATCGACCTCCGCTCTGGGGCTCCCCTTCCCGGCAGCCGCCTCTATAGTCTGACCGTCCCTGAGAAGGCAGCGATGGATAAGTACATCTCTGAGTCCTTGGCAGCAGGCCTCCTTCGGCCTTCCTCCTCCCCGGTGGCGGCCGGTTTCTTTTTTGTTGGAAAAAAGGATGGAGACCTTCGACCCTGCATCGACTATCGCCAACTCAACGAGATCACCATTAAGAACAAGTACCCTCTTCCTCTCATGAACTCCACCTTCGAGCCCCTCACCCAGGCTACCGTCTTCACCAAGCTGGACCTCCGGAGTGCCTACCATCTGGTCCGTATCCGAGAAGGCGATGAATGGAAGACCGCCTTCAAGACTCCCAGGGGTCACTACGAGTACCTGGTGATGCCGTTCGGCCTCACCAATGCTCCGGCGGTATTCCAGGCGCTCATGAACGACGTCCTCCGTGACATGCTGGAGGAGTTTGTGGTGGTATACCTGGACGACATCCTCATCTTCTCCAAGACCCTCGAGGAACACGTCCAGCATGTCCGCCGTGTGCTGGAGCGCCTCCTCCACAATCGGCTCTTCGTCAAGGCAGAGAAGTGCCGATTTCACTCTGACTCCGTCGATTACCTGGGCTTCATCGTGGAGAGCGGCTTGACCCGAGCTGACCCTCGCAAGATCCGGGCCGTGGAGGAGTGGCCGGAACCCACCTCTCGGAAAGAGCTACAGAGCTTCCTCGGGTTCGCAAACTTCTACCGAAGATTCATCCGGAACTACAGCCAGGTGGCGGAACCACTTACCAGGCTAACTTCTCCCTCCCTGCCGTTCGACTGGTCCCCAGCCGCTTGCACTGCGTTCCATTCCCTCAAGAAGAGGTTCACCACCGCCCCGGTCTTGCTCCACCCAGACCCCAAGAGACAGTTCATTGTGGAGGTGGACACTTCGGATACTGGACTAGGGGCTATCTTGTCCCAGCGGTCGGCAACGGACCAGAAGGTACATCCGTGCGCCTTCTACTCACGTTGTTTCCTCCCTGCCGAGAGGAACTATGACATCGGCAATCGGGAGCTGCTGGCGGTAGTGGCTGCCTTGGAGGAGTGGCGTCATTGGCTAGAGGGGGCCGAGGAACCATTCACCATTTGGACGGACCACAAGAACTTGACGTACATCCGTGCTTCCAAGCGCCTCAACGGCCGGCAGGCAAGGTGGGCCAGCTTCCTCAGTTGGTTTGACTTCTCGCTGACCTTTTGCCCTGGGTCCCGCAACACGAAGGCCGACTCCCTGTCCCGGTTACACTCCAAGGGGGCTCCAACCACGGAGGATCCGACTCCCATCCTCCCAGAGGCCAGGGTGGTGGGAGTGGTCACCTTGGGCATCGAGGGGTTGGTAAGGCGTGCCCTACGCTTCCATCCCGCTCCCGGCAATGTACCCGTTCGTCGCCTCTTCGTCCCCGACTCAGTCCGGTCCCGGGTCCTCCAGTGGGGCCATACCAGCCGGTTCGCCTGCCACCCGGGCATTCATCGCACGTTCTCCTTCCTGGCTCGTCGATTCTGGTGGCCCACCATGAGGAACGACGTCAAGGAGTTTGTTCTGGCCTGCGCGGTCTGCCCCCGCAGCAAGGCCTCCCACCAGGCACCCTCCGGGCTATTGCAGCCGCTTCCCATTCCGAGCCGCCCTTAATCCCATGTGGCGTTGGACTTCGTCATGGGTCTTCCTTCGTCCCAGGGGAACACGTGCCTACTGACCGTGGTGGATCGGTTCAGCAAGGGGGTTCACCTCGTGGCCCTTCCCAAGCTTCCCTCGGCTGCCGAGGCAGCGGACCTCCTGACAAGCCACGTGTTCCGCCTCCATGGTTTTCCCCAGGACGTCGTCTCGGACCGGGGCCCCCAGTTCACTTCCCAGGTATGGCGGGCCTTTTGCAAGGGATTGGGGGCAACAGTCAGTCTTTCCTCTGGTTATCATCCCCAGAGTAATGGACAAACAGAGAGGATGAACCAGAGCGTGGAGTCTGCTCTCCGTTGTGTGGCTGCCGAGAGACCCGCTTCCTGGAGCCGGTTCCTCCCCTGGGTCGAGTACGCCATCAACTCCCTGGTCAGTTCCGCCACCGGCCTCTCGCCTTTTGAGGTATCCCTGGGCTACCAACCCCCTCTTTTCCCTGTAGTCGGAGGTGGCAGTTCCCTCCGTGCAGGACCATCTCGACCGGTGCCGACAGGTCTGGGAGATCACCAGGATTGCACTCCTCCGGTCATCGGAGCGCGCCAGTCGTGGGGCTGACCAGCGCCGGATCCCTGTGCCGACGTACCACCCTGGGCAGAGGGTGTGGCTGTCCGCCAAGGACCTTCCGCTTCGATCCTCGGCCAAGAAGCTTAACCCCCGGTTCGTCGGTCCTTTTGAGGTTCTGAAGGTGCTCAGTCCCGCGGCGGTGAGTCTTAAGCTTCCTGCATCCATGCGCATTCACCCCGTTTTATGTGTCCCGGGTTAAGCCTGTCTCCCTCAGTCCCCTGATGCCTCCTGCTCCGGACCCGCCTCCTCCCGAGATGGTGGACGGACACCCCCAGTGGCAGGTCCGTCGGCTTATGGACGTCCGACGGTGGGGACGGGGGTTCCAGTACCTGGTGGACTGGGAGGGATACGGCCCGGAGGAACGGAGCTGGGTCTCCCGCCAGCTCATCATGGACCCCGACCTGATCACCGACTTCCATCGTTCCCATCCGGACAGGCCGGGCCGGGCTGGTCGCCGGGTGGCTCCCGTGGAGGGGGGGGTACTGTGAGGATTGGCCCATTCCCGCCACACGCTTCAAGGTACTGTGAACAGGATTGGCTCAGTGCCACCACACGCTTCTAGGTCAAGTACCAATTGCCGTCACTCACCTGTCGGTTGTTTGTAATCAGCGCCCAGAGCCCTTCATATACTCTGGTCTTTCTGTCAATCGTTGTCGGGTCGTTTTGGATTTCCACTGCTACTGCCTGTTCCCCCCGTTGTTGTGCCTCGTCTGTTTTTCTTCAGGACGTCTATGGAAGTTGCCGCTGTTGTGTATCTCTATCATCCATTGGAGCTGTGCCTCGTTGCCCGCTTTGCGCATTTGCGCTTTGGTGAGTTTTTGGAACGAACCTTTTGGATTCTCTGTTTTCTGTGTGTTTGGATAACACTGAAGATTTGCCGTTTTTGTTTTGTACTGGACTCAGCTAAACTTGTGTGTTGGTAACACTGAAGATTAAGTCACGTGGGATTGTACTGGGCTCAGCTAAACTTGTGTGTTGGTAACACTGAAGATTAAGTCACGTGTGTTTATACTGGACTCAGCTAAGGAGGACTGGACTGCCTCTGTATTCCGTTGGCTTGTTTATTGACCACTATCTCTCTCTCTCTCCGTTCCTCCCTGAGTTGGATCCTGGAGTAGCTGCAGAGCCGCAGAGGCAGTGGCGCTACGCCGCTTCTCCATTCTCAATACCGGGACGATCTGCAGAGCCGCAGACAACTCTGCCAAGAACCTTCTCCCCTTTGTTGTTCTTATTGTTATTTCGCTCATTCCTGTTTCAGAAATAAATACGCCCTAGTCTTTGGCTAACTCTGAACTACGCTGCGCTGATTAGGGCATATCAGTATATATACATAAGTTATTTACAGAGCATGGAGGACATGCTAGGTCCTTTGGTAGTGTCTTTCTGTACATGCTCATTTATACAATCTCCGGTTATACTGAACTATTTTTAAAGTGACCTTTCCTTAGTGGCCATAAGTGTGGGCATGTGCAGCATGAGTGTGTGCTTGCTCATGTTAAAGTGGCTGCTAGTGTGTGAGCGTGTACAGTGTGTGTGTCGTGTGTGTGCTCATGTGTGCTTGTGTGTGGAGAGTTCAGTGTTCAAGGCTCTGATGGCCTGGGGGAAGAAGCTGAGCCGAAGTCTCTCTGTCCTAGTAGCTGGTGTTCGCAGGCGTCTGCCTGACCTCAGCAGCATGAACAGGCTGTTGTTGGGGTGGTGTGGGTCTTTCATTATTCTGCAGGCTCTGGATTTGCACCTCTTGTTGTATAGAACCTGCAGGGGTGGTAGTGCAATACCCTTGGTACGCTCGGCTGAGCGCACCACTCTCTGTAGGGCCTTCTTGTCCTGTGCCGTGCTGTTTCCATACCAGGCAGTGATGTTTCCAGTCAAGATGCTCTCTACAGCTCCGGAGTAGAAGGACTGGAGTATCTTCCCAGATACTCTGAACTTCCTTAACTGTCTCAGGTGGTAGAGGCGTTGCTTCGCTTTTTTTATGACTGAGTCTATGTGTGTTGTCCATGTCAGATCCTCTGCGATGTGGACCCCCAGGTACTTAAAGCTGCTCACCCTGTCCACGGTAGCCCCGTTTATCCTCAGTGGTGTGTGTGTCTCCTGCTCTCCTCTCCTATAATCCACGATCAGCTCCTTGGTTTTACCAATGTTCAGGAGCAGGCTGTTGTCCTGGCACCAGCGTTCCAGTACCTCAACCTCCTCCCGGTAGGCCTTCTCGTCGTTGTCCGAGATCAGCCCCACCACCACTGTGTCGTCCGCGAACTTCACTATGAAGTTGGAGCTGAACTTGGCCACACAGTCATGTGTGTATAGTGAGTACAGCAGGGGGCTCAGAACACAGCCCTGGGGGGACCCGATGCTCAGGGTGATGGTGTTGGAGGTCTGACCCCCCACCCTGACCGCCTGGGGCCTTTCACTCAGAAAGTCCAGTATCCAGGCGCTCAGAGCGGAGCTCAGACCCAGCTCGATCAGCTTGTCCACCAGTCTGGTGGGGACTATGGTGTTGAACGCTGAGCTGTAGTCAATGAACAACAGTCTCACATAGCCCCCCTTCTGACGGTCCAGGTGAGAGAGGGTGCTGTGCAGTACTTGGGATGGAGTGAGTGTTCAGAGTAAAATGCAGATCGGTGTCACATTTAATGCAGGTCGATGTCAACCAACATGCCGAGCAGCCTTTTGTGTGACACCAAGTGAGCGACGCGGACGTCCGCGTGGATCAAAGATTTCAAGTTCGCGCTTTGAGTACGAGCGGAGCTCTGCAGAGTCCATTCTGCATATGTTCCGCCCGACTATGTGGAAGCCTTTATTCATTCCTCATTCATAACATTTGATCACATACATCATCATCACAGACATCTGTGTGTTGGAAGGTTTCCACTTCACAACCCCAATGACAGAACAGAACCACACTCATCAGCACTGCCCACTGCAAGGCTTGGAGAGCTACTTGTTGGAGTGCAGGGACCCCACGTTGATCAGTGCTTCTTGAAAAGCTGGTCAAAACAATGTGACAAGTGCAGCAGGTAGCTAACCAAAGTCGGCAGGATATCAGTCATTACCCCAGGTTTGGAGGATACGGAGGCCTGCTTGTCAAGGATGGTGAGGTGGAGTTGTTGACGGTGATGCTTTGGTGTAGAGAGGAGGTCGATTCTGCTTAGAGTTGGTAGAGAGGAGCAGTGGTGGAAGTACACAGTTCCTTTACTTAAGTAAAAGAGAAATACCCAGATAAGTGAGTACTCTACTTAAGTAAAAGTAGAGAGGTATTTGCTATTGAGTGTACTTAATTGATTCTCTAGTCTAAAGGTTATGTTAAAGTGGTATGTGGTCCAGTTCTGCTGCTCTGATTACTGTATGTCCTCTTGAAGTTGACATGCTTCAAATGTGAAAGTATATAATCTTCATATACATTTTTGCCATGTTTTCTATGCAAAATATTTTTCTTTAAGGTAACTAGTAACTGATACGTTCAGATACATGTAGTGAAGTAAAAAGTACAAATTATTCCCTTTGAAATGTAGTGGAGTAAAAGTTCCCTAAAATGAAAATACTCATGTAGCTTGAAATTGTACTTAAGCACAGTACTTGAGTAAAAATACTTAGTTACTTTCCACCACTGGAGAGGAGGTTGGTTCTGCTGAGTGGGTAGAGAGGAGGTTGGTTCTGCTGATAGTGGGTAGTAGGGCTGACCCCTATTAGTCGAATAGTTGACTACTAGATCGAAAGGAGTCGTAGTCGACTGCCAACCTCTTAGTCGAATACAAAAAAAATAATAAATAATATTTGTATTTCTTTATTTTAATTAAAAAAAAAACATTTTATCATTCTTTCCAAAAGAAAATAGGCCTAGAAGCGTGGCTAACGCTAATGGCACGCATACCAGAGGCTAACTGCTTAAGAAAACAGGCACAGAGGCATTGAAAGAGGATTTCACCCATCTAATGAACACACTAGACTAGACAAATATCAAGATGTATCAGTGGACCAATTACATGCTTTTGCAGAGGACAAGAAGCCTTCCGTCGACTCCTTCAGACATTAAGCACCCCCCACAGCCCAAATGGAATGATAAAAGAAATTATAATAATAATTATAAAAAATAATAAATAATTAATTAATAATTAAAAAAAATATAAAAATAATCGACTAATAGTCGACTATCAGCTAATTTCGGCCAATCATAGTCGACTATCCAAATCCTTAGTCGGGGACAGCCCTAGTGGGTAGAGAGGAGGTTGGTTCTGCTCTCTGCTCTTCCCAAAAGCACTCAAGGTCATTTCCACCTGACTGGCTCCTACACATGGACTCAATCTAGCATAATTACATTGTATCCTGGGTGTTGGTAGGTGCACATCAAGGGCACTGGTGTAGGTGAGACAAGCAGAAAGCCCCCTGCAGGTTAATTACACATACTGTTGTGACGACCCCCACTCTACCTACTAATGGGTGAGTCTGCTGACTCAGGCCCAGTCCACACGATCACGGGTATTTTTGACATTCAGAAATTCAAAACAAAAAAACTCTGTCCACACGACATGGTTTAAACCCTGCACATAGTGACGTATACACATGTAGTACAATGCCACAGCAGTAGGTGGCAATGTAGTTCAAACATGAAGGCAATTGCAACCAATCAGAAGGGTTTAGAATTAATACCGGAAACTGAACTGAAGCCTGAACACAAACATCCCTCCTTGCTCACAGCCAAATTAGCTACAGCTAGCAACGAATAATTTAAGTGCAATAAACAAAAAATTATACATTCACTGTGTTCTGCCTCATTTGTTGATGAAACAAAACCAACATCAACACAATTTACCACCAAGAGCGGCGTTTAGTCTCACAAAAAGATCGCCGATTTTGTTAGCTTACGTGCTAACGTAATAATAAAGTAACGTTAACATTAGTAGAATGAATGGATGAAAATGTTATTTAACACATTACAGAATGGGTACAATACAATACGGCTCAATACAAACAATTGTTAAGGGGATGCAGATGTAACCCAGGTTTCAGATTCATAACTATTTAGTCATAAGAACATAAATAGTTAATGCCATTGAATAAGAACATAAATAGTTATTGCTATTATGTAAGAACATAAGTAGTTAATATTATTGGGTACCAAGTCCTTTGAATTACAGCACTGCCCTTT
This sequence comes from Notolepis coatsorum, assembly GCF_963971535.1. NCBI lineage: Eukaryota > Metazoa > Chordata > Actinopteri > Aulopiformes > Paralepididae > Notolepis > Notolepis coatsorum. Next base: position 126,848,096 of record NC_140170.1, on the reverse strand, counting down.
AATTTACTTCATGACGCGAGATAGATATCAAAAGATGGTAAATAGCTTTTATTTTCTGAATGCCTGCTTGCAAGCAGGCCAGGTTTTTAGGTTTCCCCAGCACCCCATTCCACCCTGGGAGCAGTTCCAGACCACCCATCACCACGTGTGCCCAGGCGGGACGAGGCGGTGTGCCGGACCGATACAAGATGGCGAGCCAACCCACTGAACCTCTGATATAGCTCAAGGCTAATGCCAGCCTGATTCGAATACCCCTGTTGCTCAACTCCTGTTACCTCAACAGTCCGGTAGGATTGAACTGATTGAACTTGAATCATAAGAACTTCCATGGATTGAACTGACCTATATCCTTTTCTGATACACAAACTTCCTGACGGGCAGACCCCGGGTGGTAAGAGCAGGCAACTGCACCTCCTCATCCATCACGCTCAACATAGGGGCCCCCCAGGGCTGTGTTCTGAGCCCCCTCCTCTACTCCCTGTACACACATGACTGTGTGGCACAGCGGAACAACAACACAATCATCAAATTTGCTGATGACACAGTAGTGGTGGGCCTGATCTCTGCCAACGACGAGAGGGCCTACCTGGAAGAGGTAGAGAATCTGTCACAGTGGTGTCAGGAGAACTGCCTCTTCCTGAACGTCAGCAAAACAAAAGAGATGCTTGTGGACTTCAGGAGGTCGGGGGTCAGGGCCTACAGCTCCCTCAGCATCAACGGGGCACCGGTTGAGAGAGTGAACAGTTTTAAGTACCTTGGAGCCCACATATCCGAGGACTTGACATGGACCACACACATTGACAGTGTTGTGAAGAAGGCACGACAACGCCTCTACTTCCTCAGGCGCCTAAGGAAGTTCCAAGTCAGTCAGAAGATCCTTAAGAACTTCTACTCATGTACAATAGAGAGCATCCTGACTGGCAATATCACCTCCTGGTTTGGGAATAGCACCGCACAAGACCGAAGCAGACTACAGAGAGTGGCACGTTCAGCCGAACGCACAATTGGAGGGGGGCTTCCCACTCTCCAAGACATTTACAACAAGCAGTGCAGGGGTAAGGCTAAGATAATTATTAAGGACTCCAGCCACCCAAACAACTGCCTCGTTGAACTGCTGCGGTCAGGCAAGCGATACCGGAGTCTCATGGCAAGCACATAAAGACTCAGAAAAAGCTTCTATCCCCAGGCCATCAGGTTGCTCAACGAACAATAACACTATGCAACAACCATCAAATGCACTCACAACACAACACACACAACACACCCATCTATACGCACACACTCACTTTAAACAAACAGCACACTGCAGCACCCACTCTCCACACTTTAGAACACCTAGACACACTTTATATTTATTGGTAAAGGATTTGCACTACAACCCATACCTCAGTACACCTTACTGTAAATTGTACCTCATCCCATTTCTGCTTTGCACTATATAGTATTGTATATTAGTATATTGCATAGTATATTGTATATTGTACGGTAACTCAGTTACTCTATTCTGCATCGAACATTGTACATATGTATTTGCATTCCCATAACCTAGAATATTCCATTTGGTACTTTTGTTGTGTTACACCTTCAAAGGAAGAGTTTAAAGGAGCATTTCACCTAATAAGGTATTTGCGTTCCCTGCACATTTAAAGGTTTAAATGAATATGTTTAAACATTTACCTATTGAAATGATAAACTGATATAGTGTTTACTAATGATAAACTGATATAGAGTTTACTGACAATAAAAGGATACATCCAATATCCAACCTTGAACCTAGCTTTTAGCTAGAGATAACCTCATAGACGTCTGAGCCAAACCTAATGTGTTGATCCAATCAATCTAGGACTTGATATCGAACTAACCCTCCTTAGAGGGGAGGTTAGTGAAAGAACCTAAAAGGGATACTTCAAACAACTACTACTTTGTACTATACGTCTATATGTCTGTATGTCTAGCTAGCACGCTTATTAATAAACCGGTCATTATTATAATTCTGTCTCTGGTCCACGGTGGTGTAGTGGTTAACACTGTCGCCTCACAGCAAGAAGGTCCAGGGTTCGATTCCCACTTGGGGACCAGGTTTGCATGATGCCAGGTACCCAGGTGGGATATCTCCCAGGCCTTTCTGTGTGGAGTTTGCATGTTCTCCCCATGCTCGCAAGGGTTTCCCCCCCCGATAAGATAAACCCAATGGAAAAACATGCACAACAACAGATCGCTAACGCTGTGGCGTCCTTGACGAAGACGGACAGGAGCACTTGGATTGGTCCCCTGGCGCGGCTCACGTTGACGCCTGTCTGCTCCCGGCTGCCCTTGGGGGGGAAGGACGACGGGATGGGTTAATCGCAGAGACAAATCGCATCTGCGATCCTAAAGAGACAATGCATGCATGCGTGTGTGTTCCGGTGTGTGTGCTAAAAAAAAACTAACCGCTGTGTGTACCACTAAAAAAAACATTGAGTGTCGTTGCATGCCGAATAAAGACCTCTGCAACAGGTCCTGCATTATTATTATACTATTCTTTTAATTGTGCATAATACTCCTCTCCTCATTCAAACCTAGAACTGTGCCCGTGGCGAACAGCTGTTACAGTTAGTGACACAAGTGCTACACAGACTGTTGTAGTTTGGACTGGGTTCCTTATAACAATAACTTGACAACACATGAGCTTAGTTTAGCCGCAGCTACAGGTTTACTCTAGTCAGGTCAGGAATGCGACAACAGACATCATCAGTCAATCACAACACTCTTCAACACAGACGATACGTTTCGAACAAAAGTTTGTTACAATCATTTTCATATAACGTTACTTGGGACAGCTCTGCTGTAAAGATGTAGCTGGCTCTGCTCTAATCTCTCTACCCCGTGTTCGGTTGCTAACTTGCTATTGTTTGCAACAGTCTGCCGTAAACATGGGAAATAATTGCGACAGCTCTGCCATAAACACTGGAAATAGCCTCGGTTACTATGCCCACACGCAACCACTGTAACCGGGATGTGCGCAAAACTTCACCCTGGTTTTCAAAGACCGCGGTTGCAGTGTTCCAAAACCCCGGTTGCATGTGGCCGAGCAGTGCAACCGCGCACATTAAGGCTAGGTTCCAATTCTCATCTCACAATATTGTCCCTCACTGAAGTGAGTCATCTGAAACTTAGTGTAACAGGGTGAATGATCCCTGCTTAGTGTGGGTGAGGTTCTACAAACACTGGGTAGCAGGAACACGGAGGAGCTATGTCCCGCCGGGCCCCCAACTGTAGTTGCCACGCTACAAGGTGTAAAGTATATGGATGTAGTTAGTGGGGCCTAGGGTTTACTAACCTAGGAGTTTTGTCAGTAAGCACAACCTGCTCTTTAGTGGCTGATACCCGTTAACACACTGTAGTTCCCCTTAATAACCCATCCCACATAGTAGGTGACACACCCCCCCCACACCCAGTGTAAGTAATAGACCAAACAGTTTTCCCCACACTATTAACGTACCTTTCATCTGTTGAGTCTTCCAGATTAGCACATGTACCCTTTAAATACCTTGGATAATGTATCACAACAGGTTGGTTCCCAAGTATTTCAAGGGGGTTAGTAATTATATTATTCGAAATAAATACACACGACCACGTGGATCCAATTATCAGTCTCTCTCCATTTACTGTGTCGTGCAAAATGTACACAGTAACAGTAACACAACGCACAACAATGTCCCCTTTAGGGTTAACGCTCCCTCCACACACTTCTCCACCTGAGAGCCTCGAATGCTCTCTGTTGCCCCCGCATACACTTCAGCTCGACTACGCTGATAACACACACGTAAAATAACCAAACATAAGTGGGGCCCACACTTCAAAAAGAAGATCTCCTACATTTACATTTACATTTAGTCATTTAGCTGACGCTTTTATCCAAAGCGACTTACAAGTTCTGTACGACAAGCCATCAGGAAGGGCACAACTCTATCAGCTGAGCAACAATGTTCATCAAAGTGTTGAGTGCTACAGTGTAGGTTAGTTTATTAGGACAAGTGCATGACAGTACGGTTAGTTAGGGTTAGATTATTTTTTTTATATTTATTTTTATTTTATTTATTTTTTATTCAGATAATGGTTGAAGAAGTGCGTCTTTAGTCGACGGCGAAAGATTGGGCGTGATTCGGCTGTCCTAACTGGGGTGGGTAGTTCATTCCACCATTGTGGGGCAAGGACTGAGAATAGGCGACTTCTCTTTGATGACCCTCCCGGAGCTTGGATAGGAGTAGGTCTGAGGCGGCCAGAGGATGCAGAGCGTAGGGGTCTTGAGGGTGTGTAGTTAGAGACCATTGACCGGAGGTAGGCGGGAGCGGTTCCCTTTGCCGCACGGTATGCTAGGTCGAGGGCCTTGAAGCGGATTCGTGCAGCAATGGGGAGCCAGTGCAGGTCCCTAAGAAGTGGGGTGACATGGGCCGACTTCGGTAGGTTTGAGATCAGGCGGGCCGCTGCGTTCTGAATGAGTTGAAGAGGCTTAGTGGCAGTGGCCGGGAGGCCAGCGAGCAGTGCATTGCAGTAGTCGAGGCGGGAGATGACTGTTGATTGGACGAGGAGTTGGGTGGCTTCTTTTGTCAGGAAGGGGCGGATCCTTCTGACGTTGCTCAGGAGGAATCGGCAGGTTCTGGTCGTCGCTGCAATGTGAGCAGAGAAGTTCAACTGGTCGTCGAGGACAACACCAAGGTTCTTGGCGGTCGGGGACGCAGTCACAGCTGCATTCTCGACTGTGATTGAAAGGTCGGTTAGGGGGGAGGATTTGGCCGGCAGGTGGAGCAATTCTGTTTTGCTTAGGTTCAGTTTGAGGTGGTTGGACGTCATCCAGGCAGAGATGTCAGACAGACAGGCCGAGATCCGCTCAGAGACGTGGATATCTGAGGGAGGGAAGGAGAGGAAGAGTTGAGTATCGTCGGCATAACAATGGTAGGAGAAGCCATGAGACGTGATAATGTTACCCAGTGATTTAGTGTAGAGGGAGAAGAGAAGGGGTCCTAAAACCGAGCCCTGGGGGACACCCGTCCGCAGGGGGCGGGTGGCCGACAGGGTCCCTCTCCATGACACTTGGTAGGAGCGGTCATTGAGGTATGATGACAGCCATGTCAGCGCAGAGCCAGCCACTCCCATTCCTGCGAGGGCCGCAAGGAGGATCTGGTGGTTGCCTGTGTCGAAGGCTGCAGATAGATCTAGGAGAATCAGGACAGAGGAGAGGCCTGACTGATTAGGGTCTAGGAGGTCATTCTGTAAGAGATAAGCAGTAAGTTGGTTGGATACAGCACGTTCAAGTGTTTTAGAAAGGAAGGAGAGAAGAGAGACAGGACGGTAGTTGCCTATGATGGTAGGGTTCAGGGTTGGTTTTTTTATGAGCGGCGTGACTCTGGCTTGTTTTAGGGAGGTGGGGACCACCCCCGAGTTGAGTGAGGAGTTGATGGTTGCAGTTAGGAATGGGAGGATGTCTGGTGCTATGGTCTGGAGGAGTGGGGAGGGTAGCTGGTCCAGCTGGCAAGTAGTCGGACGGTTCGACGTTACCAGTGTCAGGGTCTCTGCTTCTGTAATGGGAGAGAAAGATGACAGAGTGAAGGATGAGGTTCTCGATTCAGCATTTGGAATGGGTGGGGGTTGGGAGAAGGAGCTTCGGATGTTCTCCACTTTTTCCTCAAAGAAGATCGCAAAGTCTTCGGCAGAGAAAGATGAGGGAGGGGGGGGTGGGGGGGGAGTGAGGAGGGAGGACATGGTAGCATGCAGTTTGCGAAGATTCTTGGCAGAGGCCTCGATCCTATGGTGGAAGAAAGAAGCTTTGGCATTAGTGATGGTTTTGGAGAATGTTAACAAGAGGTTGTGATATGTGTCGATGTCAGCAGTGAGGCGTGACTTTCTATACTTCCTTTCAGCTGCTCTCAGGACCTGTCTTTGTTCTCTCACTGGATCTGTCAGCCATGGACTGGGCGGGGAACGGCGGGCAGGTTTCTCAACGAGGGGACAGAGCTTGTTGAAGGAGGTTGCAAGGGCTGAAAGGAGGGTGGAGGTTGCCATCTCTGTGGAGAGAGCAGAGAAGGTGTCACTCAAAGGTAGAGCGGATCCTAGAAGAATTCTATTGGACCCTTAGGTCAGTGTGTCAAACCTCATGTGAGGAACTTAGGTGTAATTTTTGATGACTCTCTGTCTTTTAACAGCCATGTCAACCAGCTCACACGGTCATGTTTTTATCAGCTCAGAAACATTGCCAAATTAAGATTTGTTGGAAATGGAAATGGAAATGATCATCCATGCTTTTATTTCATCACGCCTGGACTATTGCAATTCAATTTTTACCTGTCTGGATAAATCTGTGCTAAACCGCTTGCAAATCATTCAAAATGCAGCGGCAAGGCTTTTAACTGGGACAAGTAGGCGTGCCCACATCACCCCTATTTTATCCACTCTACATTGGCTCCCCATTAATTATCGTGTCCATTTTAAAATTCTTGTTTTAACTTTTAAAGCCCTCCAAGGTAGATCCCCTGTGTACATTTTTTATTTACTGTGCCCCTACTCCCCCAGTCGTGCACTTAGGTCCTCCCACCAAAATCTCCTGGTTGTCCCACGGACCCGGTTAATAACAAAAGGTGACCGGTCCTTCCAATTTATGGCCCCTTTCTATGCGTTCACTTGACTCCCTATCCACTTTTAAGGAACAGTTGAAAACGTTTTTATTCAGACAGGCTTTTAAATAATTCCTGGTTGTATACGTTGTTTATTTATTTATAATTGTTGTTTTGTTTTTAGTTGCACTCATATTTAGTTATTTAATTGTAACTATGCCTATGCTTACGATGTGTCAGAATTGTTTTATGTGTAGTGCGTTCATCTCTATGTTGCTATGTTTTACTTCTGTGAAGCACTTTGTGATTTTATCTGAGAAAGGTGCTATACAAATAAAGTTTACTTACTTACTTACTTACTTACTTACTTACTTACTTACTTACTTACTTACTTACTTACTTACTTACTTACTTACTTACTTACTTACTTACTTACTTACTTACTTACTTACTTACTTACTTACTTACTTACTTACTTACTTACTTACTATAGCTAAGCCGGCTGTACCAAAATAACAAACCCCCACGTTGGAGCGCCCTGTCGTGGCTGGGGAACGTAGTGGCCGCAAATGCTATGACCCCTTCACTCTCTCGAGCATGAACAAATAAAAGGGATTTGTAATCCAACAGCAAGAAACAGCGCAGGGTGTACCTTTAACGAGCACGTTATATTCCTCCAGTTCACAGCCACGCCGCTGAAGTCTCGCACATACAATGTCAGAGTCATGGTGAACAGTCTAGCCGTGGGTGGCTCCAGCACGCGTGTTCATAACGTCTGTGCTTATTTGACGGTGAAATCAAAATGGTCTCTAGCGACCATCACCTGGTACACCCCCACCCGGGATGGTGCGGACAGTCAGTTGGTGGTCTCCGTGGCTGCAAGCAACGTCCAGTAGAGCCCCGGCGAAATGTCCTTCTCTTTGCTGTAGCCTGCGGGGCTCGACGAGCTAAGCTAGAAAGGTTAACTCACAATACTTTGTAATAACTAGTAGCCGGTGTGGCTACAATAGCTACCGACCTATACTGCTAAAACGCCAAACTCCAGTAGTCTTCTCCCGTAGGTCGGCGACTGTCGTTTCAATAACACGATGCCTCGATGGCTATACTTGTGTTCTAATTCGCAAATACTCTGCGCTATATACTATTATACGGCCACGTTGTTAGCCTTTAGCTCCTTGCTTGGAAGAGCCTTCTCCCACACGACTGCTCCCGTTCACGGACGTTGTTGGAAGGGGCGTGCACCTTGCTTCGTTGTGGGTTACACAGTACACCTCTCGTCATTCTTCTGACCACCAGTCTGACTGTCTCGCAGCACCCCCTAGTGTCCGTCCTCCTAAGGTAAATTGTCTGAAAGTCTTGTGGAACATATTCCAATGTCTTATATGAATACTGGAGTCTCTGACAGACACATTCATGTGTCTACATTAGCGTACTTTTGACGTCAAAAGTTTCTTATCTGCATAATAATGCCCGCCCCCTCTATGTTTGTTGCCAGCCACCGCAGGTGCACACACTCAAACATTATTTATTGCAGTATGCAAGCAAATGCATGGAATTGAAGTTTAACAGTGAGTTAGCATTGGGTTAGCATTTTAAAACCTTATGAGCAAAACGGGCAAGATACTGCCAAGCAGCGAATATGTCCTTGCATTCATTCCCTGATGATGTCGTGATCCGTCATCAATGGGCCAAGTTTTTTTTCGGCAACTGTTTTTCGGCAACCCCCAACTACTCGGAGTCGAGTGTGTACCGCACATTTTTGCAAGGAGGACTGTTACATCCCAATGTATGTGCTTCCCCAGTGTGTCTTGTTCTCCATTTTGTTTCCTCCCTCCAGCCAGAACCCGTCCTCCACCATTGGTCCCTGCTATGCCTGGCCTTCCATTGGTGGACTACATAGCAGCACAGCACCGATTGGTGGATGGGTTTCAAGACTCCAAGACCCTTCATCACGCAACCCAGATCACGAACAGATTAATCTTAACTTTGTTCATAGGACTTTTAATTGATTGAATACTTTATTTTGACACAAATCGTATGACAAAAAAACATTTTAAAAGACAAGACAATAACAGTGTCAATAACGCAGGTCAAAAATGGATAAAACACAATAAAGCCAAGGCTTGTTTCCATTGTGGTCCATACATGGAACATAAAAAGGCACAGAAACACAAATGGACATGTACACTGACAGGACACATTCTAATTTTTTTTTTATAAAAACACCTAACCTGACAACTCATACAGTTAACTAATGTTAAAAGAAAATCCACAAACCCTTAAAAGCAACTCATGATAAAAGAAATAAAAGCCAAGTTATGATAAAAGAGATAAAAAAAAACAGACTTACCTGACCCCTAGACGATTGCACCTAATGGGTCTCAGACCGGACTCTCGATGCTCCTTGTGTTCAAGCGATGCTATTGGTACATATATGCATATGTATTGGGAATGCCCTCCTATCAAGACTTTCTGGGAAAATGTCACCACTCAATTATCAGAATTTTTGTCTCTGACCATACCGACACTGCCTTCTGTATTGTTGTTGAATGATTGTTATCGACCTCTGTACATGTAAAGAGACTCATTTTGGCGGGTCTTACGGCTGCCAAAAAGATAGCCTCACGCTGGATTCAACCGGATAAAATGTGCCGGAAGGTATGGATTCTCACTAGGGATGCTCGATATTGGCTTTTTTACCGATACCGATATACCGATATTGTCCAACTCTTAATTTCCGATACCGATATCAACCGATATCAACCGATACCGATATATGCAGGGTTTCCCCCCCCCAAAAACGTAATAATTTCAGGTCATTAACATTACATATATCTTGTTGTGGAATTAACACAACATTATGCATACTTTTGACAATAAATAAAATCAGAATTTGTTCTTACTTGCTTGCCTGGGTAAATAAAGGTTATAGAAATGTAAAAAAAAAAAAAAAAAAAAAAAGATACCGATATTTTTCCAATATCACATTTTAATGCCGACATCGGCCGATAATATCGGTAGGGCGATAATATCGGACATCCCTAATTCTCACCTATCTCGATGTGATTTATCTAGAGATATCCACTGCACAAATTTTAGGTGTTAACGAAGCCAGCATAGCAGTCTGGGTAGCTGTGGTGGATAAGATAAAGGAACGCAGATAAATTAGGAATTTTCTGATGCTGAATGAAGTAGTGGATGTATAGTCCAAGTGGGGGTCCTGAGGGGGGAGGGGGGGGAGAGCGAGCAAGAGCCCATGTATTGTATTTATTATTTTTATGTCTTTTAATCTTTTAATCTACTTTCATTCTGATTTAATTACTGGACTGTCATTATTGTTATTATTATTTCTGTTATTGTCCTGTGATTTATCGTTGATTATTACTGTTATTGTATTGTTTGTCTTGTTTCATGTAAAAAGCGGAAAATAAAAAAACATTTGTTCAAAAAAAAAATTAAAAAGACTCCAAGACCCAATCAGAAGCCATCACCCACCACCCAATCATGGATCACCACCAGGGACGCGGGAACTCATTCTGACTTGGGGGTGCGGGGGGTGCGGTCGAGTCAGAGATAAATAATAATAATACCGTCATATTAAATGCATGCGCAAAGCAGAAGACGATTTATTGCAAGCGGCAACAACAAGCATACATCACCAGCCTACCCCACCTGTTGCGCCCCCGTACCAGAACGCTACGACGGACGGGGACGTCTCTAAATGTCGTGCCTTTATTTTTCAATGTTCACTATTCGGACAACAGCCGCACACTTCCAAAGTGATTATACATCTAAAATCGCTTACCTGCTCAAGGGTCCTGCGTTAGAATGGGCGACAGGCAGCTCTCCACTTCAGTCAGTCCTTTATCCATTTTGTCCAGTCTTCTGCCTTGAAGGTGAATTTCTCTGGCGGGGGGAACTTGAAACTGACTCATACTTTCGCTTTCACGCCGTTAGCGCTAGCTACCCTGCTGTCTCTAAACTCAAACTCAAACTAGTACTAACGTTACTGTAGCAGCCTACTCTAAAGTCTATACCAACGGATTTCCAGTTCCGCGTTGACGCTTCCAGGCCACGTCTATTCGAATCCCAACCGGTTCATGCGTCGGCTACACGCTGTTAATAACACTGCATTATCGAGACAGCGCCCCTATGACGATCTGGCAATGAAGTAGGGTAAATCTGCAGTGCCGCTTCGCTCTTTGACATTGAGTAGCCTCGGTTACAATGGAATAAATGCCAAAACAACCTTGCAGTTACTGTTACACTCCCATCCAGCAGGGGGTGCTGCAGCCCCTGCCGCACCCCCCCTTCCCGCGCCCCTGATCACCACACACCTGTTAAAACATGGCTGCTCACTTCAGTCACTCTCTCTCTCTGGCATGCGGCTAGGCCTGGGACCTATTCCCCGTACCTGGTTCAACTAAGTTGATCAAAAGTTCCATTATCCAGATTCAATTAACCTGATGTTTGAATCCGCGCTTTCCCTGTTCCTCGAAGGTGGATTCAGTCTCGTTAATTCGAACCAGACTTGATGCTCAGGATCAGTGCGCGCGGCCGCCTCAGCTGAAAAGACAGCAGGTGTCGATCACAGAAATCCTGATTTTCTAACGGCATTGATTGATTGATTGATTTAAAACTTTATTAACATATTGCAGAATGGGTACAATACAGTACGGCTCAATAGCCTCGCCGACAAATTAAATGCATAATCTATAGGCTAATGTTAAATCCCTCATTACCCCAATCAATCAGATTATATTTCTTTAAATGTGCCTGATGGCAGTAGGCTTAATGGAATGAATAATCGAATGAGATCTATTGCTAGCGAAAATAATTAGTTAAACTCTTTCAGAATAAGTAGATACAAACAAGCCCAAAGAGTATCTAATTGATATGAATTAATAGATGCTTATGAGGATATCTGTACTGTATGCGCTCGGCTTAGGTAACATGTACTTTATATATAAATACAGTTTTCAAGGCGCGACCCCCGAAATAACGTGTCAGAGAGGCTTGGAGCCGGTGTAGTGGATTTTCCCAAAAGCAAAATGTATAAATGTACAGGTCTGCCGTCCGCTACAGAGTCGCTAAACATGGTAACAGTGCATTACACGCTTCTGATTCAAACTGTGTCTCTACCCCCCCTGGAGAGGAGGGGTAAAGAGAACACAGCTTGGATTAGCACAGAGTTGTAAAAGGGCGATACTCAGCCCTTTTTTCCCTATCTCTCTGCAACGGTAAACACAGTCTAGGCCTGAGGAAAGAGTAATTTAGCATATCAAAGGTCCCCGGTTCCTGCTGGCAAGCTAAAAATAGATTCTGAATAAGATATGGAACTTAGCATACAGAAGGTATGTTGATTTATAGCCGGCTATAGTGCGAACAGGAGGTAACGCCCGCCAGGCGGAGTGGAAATACCCCAAACTATGGTGGGGGAGATAAACATCTCAACAGACGGTGACCAGGGCCCCGTTCCCCGTACCTGGATAACTGAGTTAGCCGGATAACTTTCGGTGAAGTCTGACTTAAGCCGGACTTTCCGGTTCCCCGAACCTGGATTGTCCAAATCACCATGACAACAGATCCAAAAGTTTGAGCCTGGTCGAGAGCAGGGTTTAAGTTCAAGTTAGCCGGATGAACCATCGCCACGCCCCCGCAAAGAAGTGACAGCGCGTTTCCTGAAATTATTCCCACAGTCTAGGATCTGCGTTATACCATTCTGAATTACGTTTTTGTGCTCCATTCTTCCAGAGGGGTCTTTTGAAATGTAAAATAGACCCAAAATGCTGATACTAAATTCACTTTGTCCTAAATAATGCACGTTATATACCGTGGCGCTCGCTCGGTGCGATGTACACATTATGTGGTTATTTTAATTGTAACTGGGATTAAGATGTCTGATGAGATGTGCTGTTTGACGGATTTGAGAAATTGAATGAGCCGTTGACGTCACATTAATGAATGAGCATAAAGAGATAAAACTTCATTCAAAATAAAGAATATTCTAAACACGGGTCTCTCGTTCATTAATGTATAAACAATGAATTTATCCCATCTGGCACAGTGGCGCAGCGGTAGTGCTCAATCCTGGCAACCCGGCGACCGGTGTTTGAAACCCCATGTTTCCAATATAATTTTTTGGAATATAATATTAATGATTATACGCCAAAGTAGCCTAGTTTTAAGTTAAAATATTATAAATCTACATGCATTGAGGATGTCATTCTTTATATAGCTCTCAACGTGCACCAAATTGAATTATTCCTACATCGCAAAAAGAAGGGAAAGACTAGGTATCGAACCCCGGTCGTCTGCGTGAAAGTCAAAAGAAGAACCCGTTACACCACAGTGGAGATAAGTAAAAGATCGACCTTACATCAATCAATGGGTAAGAGAGCCGTATCGTTATTCTGTATAACAGTTTAACTAATTATTTTCGCTAGCAAGATCTCATTTGATTATTCAATCCAGCAGGCAAGTTTAAAGAAATATAATCTGATTGATTGAGGTAATGAGGGACTTAAAATTAGCCTATAGATAACGCATTTAACTTGTCGGCGAGGCGATTGAGCCGTACTGCAATATGTTAATAAAGTTTTAAATCAATTAATCAATCAATGCCGCTAGAGAATCAGGATCTCTGCTATCGATACGTGCTGGCTTTTCAACTGGAGCGGCCGCGCGCACTTATCCTGGGTCTCAAGTCTGGGTTGAGTCAACGAGACTGAATCCACCTTCGAGGAACAGGAAAATCCCGGCTTCAAACATCGGGTTAACTGAATCTGGATAATGACATCTTGATCGACTTAGTTGAACCAGGTACGGGGAACAGGGCCCAGGTGGTTTACAACTAGTCATAGCTGCCTTCTCACAACAACTTGGAACATAGGATATTAGTTACTCTTATGCTAGATATGTAGTTAAATTGTACATTGGATCTGGAAAACTGGACAAGAGCTAAACAGTGAAGCTTTTATATTTTACTAAGAAATATAGAAGTGTCTTTGTTCCTTTCTAAGCAAGCAAAAAGATAAATACTTAGTGATATGACTCAGAAAATGACACACATTTACCCTCAAGTATAGCTTTGTTAATCTTAAAACTATCAATAAAGAAACATTTGTTACTTCCTAGCGGGCAAACTGAATTTCAGAAATATGTAGTTTCAAAAACTAAAGAATCCTCTAAACAACAATGCACAGTCAGGCTATTAAAAGCCAACAGATATGCCTTCCAAACAGCTGCTACCTAGGTTCCCCCAATCAGAAGTGTAGGTGAGCTACAAACGGCCGCCACACTGTCCTCCAATTAAAAGCTCTCTCTCTCATAAAAAGGTCCGCCCTTCCTGACGTAATGCTGGGGGAGGAGTTAAGCTTTAAAATGAGCGGTTTAGAGACAGAGCGAGACACAACAAGAAACAACACGACCAGACGCTTGCTTTTTCCCCCTACTGGACGTAAGGACGACGCGTTGAGACGAGCCCCATCGAACCAACGGACAACGAGGAGCCGAGAGAGATGCTTTTATTGAAGTGAACTTAGTCTGAAACCCACGGTCGATGGCACAGTATCGTAGCATGATTGGGTTTCATTGCACCTTTTTCATTCAAATCTTTTGTTATTAACGTTGGGATTTCATTAAAACCGGATCCTTACAATAACTTCCTCTCTGTCTCCTCTTTTCACCCGCCGTCTCTCTGTCGTCGCTTTAAACCATTTCCTGGTTTTTGAAAGTACAAAGGCTTTTAGGAGACACAATTCACAACGCAGAGTAGGATCAAGCTGGTTCTGATCCATCAGAACAGAACATAGAACCCTTGTGACTTCAAAGTGGTGCCGTTACCCCTGAACGTGAAGCGTCCTTGATTTAGATTTTTTTACGGCCACACTGGACATCAGGATCGATCAGCTGCCGGAGAAATTCGACACATCAGAAACCTGAAAATAGGTGAGTGGACACAAGTCGTGATGGCAAAACACGACGGACGCTCTGTTCGAACTGGGGTTGACAGAAGTGTTTACCTCAATTATGTCTCTCGGGGAGGGTTATAAATGAGGCGTTGGGGTGCGTAACACTGTTATCATATTGATTAGTTCAATCAGCCGGCGGGGGTGTTTTTAGTACGCTTCTCGCGAATTGAAGTGTCGGGCTGCATTAAGATGAAATGACCATTGAATCGTGGTCTCGGTAGTCTGGTGTCAAGAAGGCCCGATGGAGTGTATCCCGTTTAATGGACAGACCTAAGTCGTTTTTCCCGGGAACGTGCACAGATGAGGTGTGGTAATTTTTTTTCGTGTCTGAACAGATGGGTGGGTTGTGGGTCTACGCTTGCGGGATGAAGCAGATCTCAGCTTGGCGCCGTCTCTCAAACGGCGACAAGCGGGGATCTGAACTATCGGCGGGACGTGGTGTCGTTAATGCTTTAAATCCAACATTGTTCGGGTCACGTAATTAGAAGATGTGTGTATGGAGGGCGTCGATATGATAATGGGAGTTACGGGTCGCGAGATGATTAACGTGGAAGTAATATGTAAAGGGTGGCCTCACCGGAGCTATCACGGAGGCTTTTGAAAATGTTGTACCGAGGCAGCCGCTCACCGTTTCAAATCAACGGGAGGGGGGCTCTCTGGACAATATCAGCCGAACTGAATGGAGATCGATCCGTGTTGGGGGTCGGTCAAATGGATTAGGAAGAGGTTGGCTAAGTTTGTCTACAAATGGAGATTTGTGGATTGCAGAAGACTCTGTAGACTCTGGGCCATATTACGGTACACGTCCGTCGCGACATCGGTGAATAAAAAGTACTTGATAACGATTCGTTTCAATGTGCTGTTTGTAAAAGACGCGCGGAAACTATTGAAAAGAGTAACATAAAATGTGAATCTTAAAAGATGGCCGCGCGGGAGCTCTGATAAAAGTAACATGAGATCAAATCTGAATGGATGTTTGAATTTTATCTGAGATTATGTGTTGAATCATATGTTTGTTTGGGTGACTGTTAGAGGTTAGGAATGACTGACATAACATAAGGAATCATTGTTGTTTTGTTCATTGATTAATAAAATAAGGGATCGAATGGAGTGGAAAGTTTGACCCGGAAGTCGTCCGGTGCACTGCTAAAAACAATGGCGGTGGGGTCAAGCTAGTGTTTGAGCCGACCTATGTATGTTGTAATGTTTTTGTTTTTGTTGATTAAATCTGTACACTAGCGCTTAAATTGGGATTAAAGTTGCTTCGACATTATGGGCCGCTCGTCGTAGGCTCGCGACTAGATAGCTGCGTGCTAATATGCTATTGGTGCTGTATGGGGCCGCTCGTCATAGACTCGCGGCTAGCTAGCTGCGTGCTATTAGGAGTGTAGTAGGCCGCTCGTCGTAGCTAGGCGGCTATCTAACTGTGTGCGATATGTTCCGCTCGTCGTGGCTCGTCGTGGCTGGCTAGCTGCGTGCTAATATGCTGCTAGGGTTAGTCAATACTGTATGTTGTGAATGGGATGGTATTACAGTGTAACTGAGTTATCATTGATGTTGAATGCGTCGTGTGAATTGCAGTATTGACTAATGTTAGTATTGATGTTGAGTGCGTGGTGTGGGCCGCAGTATGAAAGTTAATAATGTACTTATGGTTAAACTGAATTGATAGGCTGTATGAGAGATTCGCGCATGCGCACTGGTTTGAAAGGACGATATGTGTGGTGTGTGAAGCGAGCGAGCAGAATGGGTGGTATGTGGTTAAAAGTACACTAGATGGCGCCAGATTCATCTGGGGCTCCCGTCCTGCTGTCGACGTGGTATGAGGGGATTCTTGGGATGTCTCGCGATTTGCGGCCATCTTAGGTGGAGCGCTGTGATCGCCATTTTAGATGGGGCGAGGGGTAGCCATTGTAAGGGAATTATTTTTAAAAAAAAGCGATGTGGTTGGACCTGCGCTAGGGGGTGGTAGAGCCATGGTTTGGCTCCCGTCCCAGGATAGAGGCAGGAGATATGTATCTCTGCTGGTTCAGTACGTATATTACGTTGGTGGTATGATTAGGACGTGATCATATGCCCCTCTTTTAGGACCCCCTCTCCCTCTCTCTACCCTCCCCTCTCCCTCCCTCTCTACTCTCCCTCCCTTCCTCACCCCCCCCTCTCTCTCTCCCTTCCTCCTTCACTCACCACCTACCCCCCCTCTCCCTCTCTCTACCCTCCCCTCTCCCTCCCTCTCTACTCTCCCTCCCTTTCTCACCCCCCCCTCTCTCTCTCCCTTCCTCCTTCACTCACCACCTACCCCCCCTCTCCCTCTCTCTACCCCCCCTCTCCCTCCCTCTCCACTCTCCCTCCCTTCCTCACCCCCCCCTCTCTCTCTCTCCCCCCTCTCCCTCCCTCTCCACTCTCCCTCCCTTCCTCACCCCCCCCCTCTCTATCTCTCCCTCCCTCCTTCACTCACCACCTACCCCCCCTCTCCCTCCCTCTCCACTCTCCCTCCCTTCCTCACCCCCCCCTCTCTCTCTCCCCCCTCTCCCTCCCTCTCCACTCTCCCTCCCTTCCTCACCCCCCCCTCTCTCTCTCTACCTCCCTCCTTCACTCACCACCTGCCCCCCCCCCTCTCCCTCTCTCCCTCCCTCCTTCATTAACCCCCCCCTCCCCCCTCTCTCTCTCTCTCTCTCCCTCCCTCTCTCCCTCACTCTCTCCCTCCCTCTCTCCCTCACTCTCTCCCTTTCTTTCCCTCTCTCCCCTCCTGACCTCCTTCCTCCCACTGGGGAAGGTTACAGTGGTATGCGCTGCCAGCGCACACTGTTTCGTGGGGGTTATTTTTTGTTTTTGCATAAGTGGCCATAGGTCTCAAGGAACCTGCCCTTCTCTCCTAATCCCTTAGACCTTCCCTAGCTTCCCCTGACCTACCCTGGCCTACCCCAATCCCTTAAACCTACCCTAGCCTACCCTAGTCCCTGGACCTGCGCTGCCTTCCCTAAACCTACCCCTCTCTCCTGCCCTATTCCCTCTCTAGTCTCCCCTACACCTACCCCCCCTAGCCCTTTCCTCTCTTGACCTCCCTTTAGTTCCGTTACGCCCTCTCTCCTACCCTTCAGGGGTTCCGGTGCGTCCTGCCTCTCTGTTTTGAATTGGGGTCCTCACTTCAGTAGGCTGTTGGCTGTGGGGCGTGTTGTTAAAAAGACATGTTGTTGTTTGTGGGGGTTGCAGGACATATTAGGACACGCGCCGGTGAAGGAGGAACGCAGAGGAGGACGGTACACTCAACATGGTTCCTGCTTTGAGTGAAAGTAGTAGGCGGGTGCTTTTGGGGTGTGCTATATTGATGGTTTGGTTGTGTATATTGGCTAGCGTGATGCTATATGTTCCACTCCGGCAGCCTGAGCTGCCAGAGGTAGTGGTAGTGGTAAACGGTCGCTGCCAGACCGTCACGGTAATCTGTTTCTGGGGATGGCAAGGGCGGTGGCGAAGGTAGCTAATAAATCAGATTGCTATGTGTGCGGCCTGTCCCCACAGGCGGCCGCCGCGGGCCTTCCTCTGATTGCACACCCTATAACGAAGTGTCATGCCAACGTGTTAAGGGATTTGCCTACCCCTGACCTGTGTAACGGGGTGGGATCGGAAAGGATTGAGAGATATCTGGGGCAGGGGTTAATGAAGAATACAATGAAGATAGGTGGGCTGTTAGACACTGGCCCCATTCCAATAGCATATAGGTCGGCAGGATTTGAGAAGTGTGTAGAGGGTAAATCGAATGGTAAAGTCGTGGGGTACTTGGACGGCTGCCTGGGGGATAATGGGGTCTGGGGCAAGGATTCGAAGGCGCCAGCTCCGCCTGGGGCATTTTGGATTTGTGGTGAATTTGCGTATGCCTCGCTGCCAATTGACTGGAGGGGAAGATGTGCGTTGGGTTACTTAGTACCGGCTATGAGGGTATCTGATGTTTTGCCGGCGCTTCCCAGGACAAGGAAGACACGGGATGCGGACAATTTTTTTAGGGTGGCGTTTCCCTGCTATGGGGCATATGCGAACATGGGAGAACTGGATCATTTGGCTAAATTATTTGAGGACATGGCTACCATGACAGCGAGGGGCTTGGGCCTGGAGGCTCAGGAGTTGCGGTCCTTACGACTGATGGAGATGCAGACGAGAGCGGCTATGGACTTCCTATTGGCGGCATCGGGGGGCACATATGCGTTGATTGGTCAGGAGTGCTGCACATTCATACCAGCCAATGATGAAGTGGGTTTGCCAGCCATAATTGAGCATTTTAAGAACATTACTAGGGATATGCATGACCCTCGGGAGGACTCATGGGATGACTGGGGTCATGGGCGACTGGGCTATGTGGGGTGGTCTGTTGTTAAGTATCTGCTTTATGCCGTGGTGATGTTTGCAGTTATAGTTGTCTATGTGGCTGTGATCAGAGTGTGTGTTATGTATATGTTCAGGACTCTCTGCGCGGCTGGTCCTGCGATTGAGAGGTCACACTGCTCGACTGCACCTGCGCTTGCTATGATGATAGTGAGGGGTGACGCGGAGGGGGGCCGGGCGGGTGTGGGCGTCCCGTTGATGCCGAGGTACCAAGAGTACGCTCTGGCGGCTGTTCTCTGATCTGGGTGGTGGACATTCTGGGTTGGGGGACGGTAGGGCCAGGGTGTGCGAAAGGATATGGGGTAGGGGACGTGCCTGAACGGGTTGTACATTAACGTTGGTTGAATGGATGTGTATGCAATTTAGTTTTTTCCCATAGTAGTTACATGAGTTATGACTGTATTATGTGGAGCTGTGTACCCAGGGTTCGGTGTTGGGTCTGGTCGGTTATGCATGGCCGTCCGGCAGGGCACTGGATTCTGGGGATGATAGCTTGAATGGTGGGATAAGATGCTTGGATGCTGACTGCTTTGTACCTGTGGTGGGGTGTGTTCTGACCTCTGTGGAGGGTCTGTTATGGACTCTTCAGAAAACAGGGGCTGACACCTCGCGGCGTGCAGGGCGCGGTGTCCAATGCATTCTTTAGATTATCTCTGGTGGACACGAGTCTGGATGACGAGTGTCCCCTGGGGGGAATGGTACTGAATAATGGAAAAAAATATGAAAGAATGTATGTAATGAAAGACTAATCAAGATGTTTTTGTTTCCCGAGGGATATCAGAATTGGAGTAGAATCAAGGAGAAATAGTGGAGAGCCGAGATTCGAAAATAAAATAGGAACCCAGGGTGTTGACGGAGATCGAACGGGAAGAAAATCAGGGAGTAGAAACTGGCGACATCAAACACATGTATCAATTACAATTATCTCGTTTTTAAAATTGTATGAAGGAAGTAAAAAGATACTCATGCAGTTAATGAAAAGAACCTCTCAAAGAATTTGATTATAAAGACAGAGTAAAGTACAAGTCCAGTTGATAAATTAACAAGAACTGTTGTCTTTTGTGTGCTCTGATCTCCAGCAGTTCCATTGGGCCCGCGGAACACCACAAATCAGGTAAGAATAGGAATTTCAGGTGGAAAAGGGACAGAAGAGAATAGGTAGGGCCTACAGTGCCACTATTGGCTGTCCGAGTAGGAGTCAGTCACAAAAAGCATAGACACCTACATTTAGACAGGGAATACAGAAAACACTTTTTTGCCTGTTGCCATTGTTACAAAATCAAAAGGAAAGGGGAGCTCTAGTAAATGGGAAATAAGATCTCATATAGAAAAATGGAAGTCGCAACCCACTCAGATAGGTCGACCCTAATTGGTTGGATAGCAGAAAGTCCAGTACAGATTATCGCCCCCAGTCACAGTCACCCCCACACAAAAGATAACACATATTATTTGGAAAAAATCGATAGAATATCAAAAAAATGGAACAAAAGATGGGAACATCTTACAAACCCTTGGCCCATCGAAGGTTCTTTTGATTTGGAGCTAATAGCTGACATAAGAGTGCTAATTAAGACATACAAACACCACGGGAGTGAAAAGGCAAGGGGAAAGAAAAGTCTGCAAGAAACTACGATGATAGAATCCTTCGCACGGGAGGCCGAGAGGAGAAATAGTGACCAGAAGGGCAGTGCAACTGTCAATGAAGCGGCCAAACCAAGAGAGGAGGTAGCCCCGGTCACCATAACTCCCCTGGCCCCTAACGCATCAACTGTCATCGCCCAAAGTGCAGCTCAGGTAGCCTCACTCACCCCAGTGTCCCACCCAAGAGTAGAACAGGTAAGAGTCGAGGGAGCTTTAGCACCCCCACCATATGCCATTAGGAATGGGGAACGAGTGTACCATATTCTGCCTGTAATACAAATGAGCAGCCCTTACCATTTAACAGACGATCGGGGGAATAGAGAGTCTGGACAAGCGAGAACAGAAATTCACCTGACACCTGAGCCATTCAGCGAAGTGGAGAGTGTTAGGGGGACACAAGACATTCAAGACTTGACTTGTTCTGAGAGGGAATATGTGCCCTCACAGCATCAAGGGGAAAAGACTGGATACCTGTCGGAAGTAGCCAGAAAGATTCGTACGGCTGAGGTAGAAGGACAAAGCAAATACGAGGAGATGGTTGCACGGAAAAAGTGGGACAAGATACTGGAAAGATACGGCAAAACGCCAGACTCGTATGACTGCCAGAGCGAGTATCAAGGAGGTCGCCCCCCCTCAAGTGATTCCAGTCGGTATGAAATAAGAAACAGTTCCCCAGTTGGCAGCACGCCAGCCGAGTGGGCGCTGATAGATAAAAACGAAACATCCACGAGAATGAAGACACCAACAGCACTAAGAGGTAAGGAATCTGATTTAAAAATCTCTTCCTCACAGGGCGTTGAACTTGTCCAGGAGATGGTAAGGATAAGGGACGATCTGGTAGAAATAGACCAGCAGTTCTTGGAATTGAGCAATGACAATGTTGCAATAGCAGTGCGGGTAAATGATCCAGACAACAAAGAGAGCAAAGAGACGAAGGAGTATAAACTGGTGAGCGAGATATGGGACAAGGTTGAGAGAAAACGACAGGACCTGGAAGCCAAAAAAGTAGAGCGGAAAAAAGCCCTCGAGAAGATGGAAGAGGCCGTGAGGAGTGGAATGGTGACCAGATCACAGACAAAAAGTCTTCAACCCCACAACCAGGCCCCCGTCAAAATAGCTCCCGTGATAATAAGAGGACAGGACTTGGAATATCACCCCTGGAAGGCGTCCGACATGACTCAAGTATCAGAGAAATTGCCGCTCCTCCAGAATGGGGCCAATCCGTGGATTGCCAAATTGGAGGAACTAATGATCGGCTAAGAGATAACGATGGGGGATGTGAAATGACTATTGTCAAACATAATGGGACGAGCGGGCATGGAAAAAGTACTGGAGAAGGCTGGCATGGGAAACCATGTGGGGACTGGAGCGCAGGATGCGGACCTGTTCGCACGGCACAGGGGAGTACTGTGGATGGCCCTCCGAGAAACCTACCCGACCAAGATGCACCCAGACCAAATCCACATTGGTACCCTGGGGGACACCCACCCTAGGCAGTATGTACAAAAAGCCTACGCCGCCTGGAGGGATACAACTGGCCAGGATCTAGAACAGGACCCCCTGGGGGAAGCCGTGCTAAGAGGAAAGGTTGAAAACGGCCTCCCCATGGAGGTGAGGCAAAAACTGGCTGAGGTGGTGTCTCTGTCAAGCCTCCCCCTAAACTATTATACCGATAATGTGGCCCATCAAGTTGACCTATATCGGAAGAGGGAGCAAAACAAAAAGGATAAGGATGCGGACCAACACCGAAGGATCCTGTATCAACAGCCAACCGAGGCAGGGAAGATAGTGGAATACCTCCAAGACTTAGTCCAGTCCACACCACCAAGAGGGGAAACGGGCTCCAACGGGGAACCAAATGACCAGAGACGGGCTCAGTTGGGGACACAGGGGGTCCTGCGCCAGAACAACAACAAAATCCAAGGGGAACGCCCTGGCAGTCACGGGGACAAGGTGGAAACAGAAGAGGGAGCGCGAATTGATCCAAAGCTCGGCCAATTGAGTGCTGGGCGTGCGGGAATCTCGGACATATATCTAGAGACTGTGAGCAGGACTACCAATCCAGAGGAGGAGGCCCTCGATGGGGGAACAGAAGAGGTGGAAATTGGCGGAACCAAGGCTCAAACCAAGGCCAGGCCCAGAATGGAAACCAAAGCCAGACCCAGAATGAAAACCAAGGCCCAAACCAAGGCCAGCACCAGAGTGAGAACTATGGCCCGGTGAATCCATCAAGAGGGCCAGACGAATCACTCTGAAGAGGCCCAGAGAGTCCAATGGGGAGGTGTCAGCTGTCAGTGTCGTCTTTAAGGGAGGAGCCTATTGTGTGCGTATCGGTGAATGACAAATCTGTCGAGATGATGGCAGACACCGGTGCGGCCTATACGGTAGTGCAACCCCAAGACGCGACGCACCTAACCATGTCCGGTCGATACGTACGGACAATTGGATTTGAGGGAGTAAAACAGCTGACGCCTGTGACCGACCCTGTGACCCTGAGATATCGAGGCAGGGAAGCGACTCTTCCCGTACTGGTCTCGGAAAGTTCACCCATTAACTTACTTGGCCGAGATGGGCTGGGGTTACTGGGAATGGACATTAAATGTACGGCGGATGGTTGTGTGATAAATATACGAGAAGACCGCTACTATCAGATGGTGCAAAGAATCGATAGCCGACCACCGGAAATCTATTGTCTAGGGGGACTGGACCAAGATTTGCTTGGTTCAGCCTTGGAATGGGAGACATTTATCACCGCCAACATGCCTGAAGCAAGTGATCCAAAGACACCATACCATTGCACTCTGCAATACCATAAAGAGGCAGACTCGTCACAGGCTAAGGAGTGGCTGAGTGTGCAACCAGACAAAGTACAGCTTAATGCCACCAATATCATATTGGGTCCGCAAGGAGCAGCGCTACGTATTGCACGGAGCGAATATCTGCATAAAGAACACGAGATTGCGGATAGTGTTCCCCATGTGACTTTGAAGGTAGCCAACTCGTGCGATCAGCAGCACATTGGCGAGATGATGAAAAAAGCGGAAGGAATTAAATTTGAACAGATGAAAGAAAACAAACTGATCTGGATAAGCCCCGACAAAAGGTTTATTAAGATCATGGTCCAAGGCACAGGGATGGGTCATCCCCAAACTGTGCAATTATCCCAAGATACAATGGGAGAATTCCCTAATGCATTGAGCCTCCAGGAGGACATGTTGGAGGCGGTGCCAGAGAAACTGTGGTCAAAAAACAGCACTGACATTGGATTAATCAAGTCCGCTCAACCTGTGAGAGTGGAGCTTAGACCGGGGGCCACCCTGCCTTGGAAAAATCAGTACCCACAGTACCCACAAGGAGAAAGCGGTGGCTGGGATCGAGCCACAAATCAAAGGACTTTTGACAGCAGGAGTCCTACAGAAAACAACTAATCCCCGGAGCAACACGCCGTTGCTACCCGTGGAGAAACCTGACACCTCGTACCGGTTGGTACACGATTTGAGGGCTGTCAACGAGGTTTTACTTGACTATCCCGCGGATGTCCCCGACCCCCATACGCTATTGACATTTATCCCATCGCAAGCTGAATATTTTACGGTTATAGATTTGTGTAGTGCATATTTTAGTGTACCTTTGAGCAAGGAGTGCCAGCATTTTTTTGGTTTTACCTATAAAAATGAGCATTATGAGTATACTAGGATCCCTCAGGGACTAAAGCATTCGCCACACATATTTAACAAAATCCTAAGGGAGGACTTAGACGGGTTGGATACAATATTGACCTCTAGGGTCATTCAGTACATGGATGATCTTATACTGGGTGCAGACGATCAGACAACATGTCATCGCGACTCCGTGAAACTGTTGCAGCTATTGGCAGAAAAAGGCCACAAAGTGTCTTTGAAGAAATTGCAGTATTGTAAACCTAAAGTGATCTATTTAGGACAAACAATTTCACAGGGCCATCGGGCTATTTCGGAAGAACATTTGGTGGCCATTAAGACGGCTCCCAAACCTGTGACGGTAAGACAAATGATGGGATTTTTGGGTATCACGGGGTACAGTTCTCCATGGGTCGAAAACTATACTGAAATAGTGAAACCATTAAGAGACATGATGAAAGAGGCGGGCGTTGATAAGCTGAGTAGTAAAGTGGTTTAGACTGAGGATGGTTTACGGGCGTTTGAAACAATCAAGTCCCGACTGTTAGAAGCGCCAGCCCTGGCTTTGCCTAACTATACCAAGAAATTCATATTATACGTCTCTTCCTCTCCAGATCAGAAGCAGGCATGCGCGGTGTTGACCCAGGACACCGGGGTGGGGGCGCGACCACAGCCGATGGTGTACTACTCCATTGCCTACTCGGAAGTCGAGATGGGGATGGCTCCCTGCTACCGGGAAATGGCTGGAGTCTATACAATGTACGAGAAAGCTGCAAGTATCATGATGGGATATCCAGTGGATATCATGGTGAGGCATGACTTAAAGAGTCTGTTGGAGTCCGGTAAATATGCACTAACGATGCCTTGCATTAGACATTATTACAGGCTTTTGGAACAGGAAGATGTGACTCTGGTCAGGTGTTCCATAAGGAACCCGGCAGCGGACATCCCTACGCCTGAGGATGGAGAACCTCACGACTGTGTGGCCGAAACCGAGAGGTACTCTAAACTCAGAGCAGACTTGCAGGCTTTTCCATTTAGCAGTCCAGATCTGGAACTATGGACTGACGGCTCTTGTTATCGAGTTGGTGAGGGACTAAAGGCAGGCTACTCCGTGGTAAGGTCACAGGGCGAAGGGTTTGTGGTAGAAAAGGCCGAAGCTTTAGCACAACCCTGCTCAGCTCAACTAGCAGAATTAATCGCACTGACTGAAGCATGTAAAATGGCAGAGGGCAAAACTGTGATTATTCATACCGACTCGGCATATGCACAAGGAATCGCATTTTTATTTGGCACGGTGTGGAAAGGGAGAGGATTCAAGAAAGCCGATGGAAGCGCCATAAAACATTGTAGCCAGATTAAGAGTTTGTTAGAAGCAATTATGAAACCAAAGCAGATTGCAATAATCAAGTGTGCTGCTCATCAGTCAGACGAGTCCAAAATAACTTGAGGAAACAATAGAGCAGATGAAGCTGCCAAGGAAGTGACAGGTGCTGACAGGGCAGGTAGGGTCTTGGTTATCACACACGAGGTTGAGTTAGAGGACAAGATAACTTACAAGGATGTTTTGACTTTCCTGGAGGAGGCTAGTCAGGTAGAAAGAAACCTCCGGGTAACCAGGTGGGCTAGTCAGGATGTTTCAGGTTTATGGCGCAGCCACGGTGGATTTGTGGTGGCTCCTGCTGGCCTGGTCGGACTGCTGATCCACACGGCTCATGACTTCTGTCATGCTCATCGGAGAGAGGTGAGGAGAAAAATCGAAGAATATGGCTTTTGGGCGCCAGATTTAACCAGTCAAATTGATCATGTGATACAGAGATGTACGGTATGTTTGAAAAATAATATACGTAAGGGGATTAGTGTGTCACCAGGGCATATCCCCACGCCCAATGGCCCAATGCGAGACCTTGTAATTGATTACATTGATATGATTAAACCAATTAATCAGAAGAGATATATTCTTGTCGTTGTCTGTCGTTTTTTAAGGTGGGTGGAGGCGTGCGCCACCCAGCACAAGGATGCAGCATCGGTGGCCAAGTTCTTATGCCAAGAGGTGTGTCCCCGTTTTGGGTTAATGGACAGAATCAGCTCAGACAATGGAAAAGAATTCGTCGACAAAACTGTACGTTTAATACTCCAACATTTAGGCGTAAAACAGCGATTGGGGGCCGTTTATCATCCGCAGAGCCAGGGGTTGGTGGAACGCATGAACGGGACACTAAAAAACAAATTGGTTAAGATCTGTCAACAGACAGGTTTGAATTGGCTAAATGCTCTCCCATTAGCATTAATGGCGTGTCGTTCGAGCGAAATTCGCGGTCTGCGTTTGACACCGCACAAAATGATGTTAGGTCGTTGCATGGTAGTGCCCGGCTTGCGCGCGACAGGTAAAGGTCCAAGTTTGGACATCCTGGACAATGATATGCGCGAGTACGTGAAATACATGTCAAAAATCCACAAAGATATTCTGGATCATGTCTCCAGTAGACAGGAGCATGAAACCGGGGAGGAGGTGAATAGGCCAAGTACACCTCAGATCATACCGGGCGACTACGTTTATGTTAAAGTATTTAGGCGTAAATGGTATGGCGCGCGACGAGAAGGGCCATACAAAGTCGTCCGAGCCACCGAAAGGGCTTTACAGGTTGAAGGGTCACCGATGTGGTTTCATATTTCGCATTGCGTAAAATCTGTAGATATTGGCCAAGAATGGGAATCTGAACCACTGGCCCTTGAGCAAGAAACCGGGGCGGCGCAACCCCTAAACGAAGGAGAAGATGCGGACGATTATGGGGAGCCAGACAGAGGGCAACACGATTGGCCACCGATAGGGGATGAGGGATTCCTACAGGAGCCAGGCAGAGGAGAAGATTATGAATTGGAACATAATGATTTCTCCTCTGTGGACTTGGATGGTGTACCAAAAGGATCGGAGGGAACCGTGCTTAGCACAAGCCCGGAAGGAGATTCTCGACCGCAATGAGTTATTAGGAAACCTCGAAGGTACACATAGGAAAAAGTGAGGAAAAGCTAATGATAGTCCATGGAGAGAGCGTGTATATATTTTAGATTTTTTGATTTTGAGCTCTCTCCTTTCTTAGAAATGTTTAAATTTAATTCGATGCAATAATCTTTTCTTTCAGAGTTAGCCGCACAAAACAGACATGTTTGGTTAACTACACATAAGTATAGCAAAAAGCTGATAACTGGTCCGATGTTCTTTTTGTATAAAGAAACGGACCTAGACGGATGTCAACTTTAAATAACTGATAAAACTGATAAATTGTGTCAACTTCAACTAACTGATAATTGTTAATTGTGTGAGTGAACTTAAAATTGTGTCAACTTCAACTAACTGATAATTGTTAATTGTGTGAGTGAACTAACGAGGGTGTTGAAAGCATTGGAACTAACAAAAATGAACTGTGCGTTAGAGGATTCTTTAAATATTTGGTTTTTATGTGATTTGGCTAAACAGTTAAAAGGTTAAGGTATTTGTACAATGTACGAACAGTTTGATTGAGAAAATACTAACAAGAATATTGGGGATATAGAATCCCCAAACCGGGGAACTGTAGTGGATTTTCCCAAGCAAAATGTATAAATGTACAGGTCTGCCGTCCGCTACAGAGTCGCTAAACATGGTAACAGTGCATTACACGCTTCTGATTCAAACTGTGTCTCTACCCCCCCTGGAGAGGAGGGGTAAAGAGAACACAGCTTGGATTAGCACAGAGTTGTAAAAGGGCGATACTCAGCCCTTTTTCCCTATCTCTCTGCAACGGTAAACACAGTCTAGGCCTGAGGAAAGAGTAATTTAGCATATCAAAGGTCCCCGGTTCCTGCTGGCAAGCTAAAAATAGATTCTGAATAAGATATGGAACTTAGCATACAGAAGGTATGTTGATTTATAGCCGGCTATAGTGCGAACAGGAGGTAACGCCCGCCAGGCGGAGTGGATATACCCCAAACTATGGTGGGGGAGATAAACATCTCAACAGACGGTGACCAGGTGGTTTACAACTAGTCATAGCTGCCTTCTCACAACAACTTGGAACATAGGATATTAGTTACTCTTATGCTAGATATGTAGTTAAATTGTACATTGGATCTGGAAAACTGGACATGAGCTAAACAGTGAAGCTTTTATATTTTACTTAAGCATTACATCACACGCAGGAGTGGTTTGTGACCAATAAACCATGCCTAGGGGTGGTTGTTAGGCCCGAGGCGCAGCCGAGGGTTGTTAGACCCCCTAGGCATGGTTTATTGGTCACAAATCACGACTGCACGTGGTGTAAAGCTTTTATACAACTGCCAGATTCATCCAACCTTATTTCTATACAATAAACACACATTAATCGAAGATTTATTGAAAAAACCATCCGCCAGAAAAAGTAGTTCCCACAACTCCATGTGGAAGCAGCTTGAAGTGCATCCAACCAAACTAACACATCCAACTGTGTATTATTGGAATGATTGAGAGAAGTTGCCTCATGTGGAAGCAGCTTGAAGTGCATCCAACCAACTAACACATCCAACTGTGTATTATTGGAATGATTGATTGAAAATTTATTAAAACGTTTTCTTTGCCCTATAGGAAAAAAACGTTTTCTTCGCCCTATTTTTTTATTTATTTCTTTTAGCCTAAACTTAACCAGTTGGAAACCAGGGGTACAGTAATAAAATTAGCAATCAACCAATCAATCAATTCAATAGACCATGCTCACTTAAAACAGCGCTGCTTCTCTCTCAGTCTGACTCCCCCGCTGTTGCAGACAGGAGTGTGTGTGTGTGTGTGTGCGTGTGTGTGTGTGTGTGTGTGTGTGTGTGTGTGTCACAGTGTGTGTGTGCGTGTGTGTGTGTATGTGTGTGTGTGTGTGTGTGTGTGTGTGTGTGTGTGTATGTGTGTGTTTGTGGGTACGCCAGCGTCGGACAGTGTGAGAGAGAACGCTGCAGTCGGAAAGTAGGAAGGAAGAAATTTAAATCAATCAATTAATCTATCAATCAATCCGCGATTTTTCTTTTGTTCTAGATTGAGTCAAGACCCATCAATTACATCATCCAACATTGTTTAAAATACTAACACATTCCCCTTGACAGAATCGCTTCATATTTAGTCGTTATGGTGCTTTCAACATAACCATTTGTTGTCCGCGATCCTGTTTTCTCCCGGAGTGAGCCGGGGAGGGTTATGTGATTTGGTTGTGGGCGGGTCCTGAGCCCAGGACCGTGGATTGTTGCCAATAAAGACGTGTGAATGGCCAATCAGAATCGAGAAATTTGCATGCCGTTGTATAATAAGAAATATAGAAGCGTCTTTGTTCCTTTCTAAGCAAGCAAAAAGATAAATACTTAGTGATATGACTCAGAAAATGACACACATTTACCCTCAAGTATAGCCTTGTTAATCTTAAAACTATCAATAAAGAAACATTTGTTACTTCCTAGCGGTCAAACTGAACTTCAGAAATATGTAGTTTCAAAAACTAAAGAATCCTCTAAACAACAATGCACAGTCAGGCTATTAAAAGCCTACAGATATGCCTTCCTTATAAGGACATATCCGGGTAGATGAGCTACAAACAGCTGCTACCTAGGTTCCCCCAATCAGAAGTGTAGGTGAGCTACAAACGGCCGCCACACTGTCCTCCAATTAAAAGCTCTCTCTCTCATAAAAAGGTCCGCCCTTCCTGACGTAATGCTGGGGGAGGAGTTAAGCTTTAATATGAGCGGTTTAGAGACAGAGCGAGACACAACAAGAAACAACACGACCAGACGCTTGCTTTTTCCCCCTACTGGACGTAAGGACGACGCGTTGAGACGAGCCCCATCGAACCAACGGACAACGAGGAGCCGAGAGAGATGCTTTTATTGAAGTGAACTTAGTCTGAAACCCACGGTCGATGGCACAGTATCGTAGCATGATTGGGTTTCATTGCACCTTTTTCATTCAAATCTTTTGTTATTAACGTTGGGATTTCATTAAAACCGGATACTTACAATAACTTCCTCTCTGTCTCCTCTTTTCACCCGCCGTCTCTCTGTCGTCGCTTTAAACCATTTCCTGGTTTTTGAAAGTACAAAGGCTTTTAGGAGACACAATTCACAACGCAGAGTAGGATCAAGCTGGTTCTGATCCATCAGAACAGAACATAGAACCCTTGTGACTTCACCGGCTATACAGTTTCACTATTAATCAGGTTTTAATCTGTTTTGGACATAATCCATATGCATTGAATTGATTAACCTTTGGTTTATACCAGTGACACATGTTCATCATCAGATAACAGTGCTTGAACAGATAAATGCATTTTCTCAAATGCATTAATGTCAACGGCTCATTCAATTTCTCAAATCCGTCAAACAGCGCATCTCATCAGACATTTTAATCCCAGTTACAATATTACAATAACGTGTGAGTGACAGTGATACAATTCAACAACCCACAGAATCAGATTCCTCGTCATTCATAATCCACAATCCACGCATAGACACTTCAATTTATGCTTGAATGAAACACAATCAGGGCGCTCCGTTAAGCAAATACATCCACAGCAGTGAATATGAAACTAATCAGAGCCAAACGCCCGATAGGTTTCATTCATTAAAAATATCCCCGCGGGATTCACATTTGCAATGATCCATTATTAAAATAACCGACTCCGAGCGCCGTATATGTATAAATATGACGTGCATTATTTAGGACAAAGTAAATCTATAGGCTGAATATGATTTATTATCAGCATTTAGGTCTATTATTTTACATTTCAAAAGCCCCCTCTAGGAAAACGAAGCACAAAAACATAATTTAGAATGGTATAATGCAGATCTACACTGTGGTCATTATTTCAGGAAGCGAGCTGGCATTTCTTTGCGAGGGTGTGGCCATGGTTCATCCAGCTAACTGAACTTAACCCTGCTCCGGAGCAGGTTCAAACTTTCTGATCTCTTATGTATCATTAATGTGTTTTTTCCCTCTTTTTCAGGAAGCACAGATGGGGCGAGCTGCCATTTCATTTGGATATTGTTTTCTCCTGTTTTGGTTAGGTAAGGGTAGTTTAGGTAATGTAATTTCTTTTACCATAGATTAGGTTGGTTTATTTGAAGAATAGTGGTGTTTGTTTGTTGTTTTGGCCTGGGCTCACCCTTGAGCTACATGTGCTTCCTTTGCATATCTCAATAAATATCATTGTGTTTACAAACCTGGTCCATAATTTCTTTCAACCAACTGTTATGTTACAGCCCTTTACCCTTAGACCCACAGGGGTCGTAACAAGGACATTGAGAATAAAGGACTTTATGATGCTGGGATGAGTTCCAAGATGTTACTAAAGAAGGGTGCTGTACAGAGTATTCGGGACCCGAAAGAAAAGATTGAATCAGTAAGTACAAATGTCGTAATTAGTCCGCTAACTAATAACTAATTGTTGCTAGTTTAGCTAACGTTATTTTAGCTCTGTGCTTCCTTGTATATATGTAGACCTATAGTTGTGTGTATTGAGAATGAATGATTATGTTCCTTGTGTGTGTTTTGGGGGGGGGGGTGTGTTTGGGGGGGGGGTTATCATCTTAGCTCTGTTTATTGTGCCAAGAAAATCTAACGTTAGTACAAGCTGTGTGTGTGTGTTAGACGGAGTGTAAGGTATTCCATCCTATATGTGAAATAATCCTCACTCATAAATGATCAAATAATCCTTCAGGCCTTCACCCAAATTGTCTAGAATATCTGACTATATTCAATATCTAAATTGTCATAGTTATCATAATCAATAATGAAAGGTTGAACATCTTTCAATGGTTTTATTCCAAGTAGTGAATCAAAATATGTTACAGACCGGTATACATGTAATCACTCATTATGTAGAAAATAGATGACCTACTAGATCTATTAAAAATATATTGCTTATATACATTTTTGTTGTTTCAGACTCTACCTATCTGCAATGCATTTCAATGAAAATGCCAAACGCCCACAAGCTACAAGTTCCGCCGGAGAGCCTACCTTCAAGTACAATTTTCCCAAGGCAAAGAAGGGGGACTACACTCTGAAACCCATAACGGCTGCTTCAACATTCAGTAAGTAAAACATCCAGATTTATTAACATGCATAAACTATATTATTGAAAGACTAAAACTGCACTTACAGTTGAACAGCAATAACAACAATAAACGTATAAGAATAAATAAAAAATAAAAAATAAAATTTGGATCCATTTTTTCTCCTTATTTCTATTTTTCTCCCAGCCCAATTTCGCCTCGCCAATTCTCCCTTCAATTCTCCCCTCCCCTATCTCGAACGTTGCTAGACTATGCCTCCTACTGGTCGGCTGCAGTGAGGACCAAGCCTTGCATCACGTGTCCCCTCCGGTACACGAGGAGGCAGCTGTCGCTTCTTTTCACCTGAACAGCGTAATCTCTCAGTGGCGAGGAGTAACGCGTGGGAGGCTCACGCTGCCCCTGATACTTCCTGATTCTGCTGTACAGGCGCACCAACCGACCTGTAGGAGTCGCTGTCCACAACGTCCAATCCCCACCCACCGGCATTCCCACCCCTAACACTGCCAATTGTGTTAATATGAACGACCAGCCAAGCCGGTAGCAATGCCGAGAGCTGGGCTCGAACCCAGCATCTCCTGCCTTAACCCACTGCGCCACTTAGCCGCCCCTAAAAATAACATTTATAACATGACATGGCATTTTTTATTTACAGGCTATGTGAACAAGCTCATGGAGTTCTTGTTTGACAGCGTCATCCTTGAACCGGAACGTTACATGGAGGAGGTGCTTAACCCCTTGGAGGCCAAACCCGAGATAAGTCGGGTTAACTCGCCATGCTCTGGGCGCCAAACCAGAGAAATCCCGGGTTTTAATCTATATTTATTTTATTCGCTATATCCATTCATTTTTCATCCATCCAGCCTGACGTTATCATTGGGAATGGGTCTGAGCTCGCAAAGGGCAAATACCACCTCCTAACGTCTCCCGGATGGTATTGCACATCATTGGAATCCCTCTGGCTGGGGCTGTGCATCAATCTAAGAAGTCCGGTCCAGGTTTTCCTTCTCGGGCATGCAGTATCGTTATAACACATTGACTGGGGACACTCGGAGCAGCATGGATTATGTGTTTTGGACATATAACGTTGGATCAATAAACGCGATGATGCCGACCAAAGTACGGAGAAGCGATTTTTCAGACCCCGCTTCTGTTCGCCCATGATGACACATATAATATCGATAATCTAGCGTTTATTTGAAAACGATTCATAAATCAAGCGACAAATGCCACGATTTCTAACGAAATACATTGAAGCTCGATTTGCTGGAGTTTATTGAGACGAGACAGAACGCTCTAGAAATAATATATTCATATTCATCACGGTATAAAACGGAAATGTATGTATGAAAGAATTATCTGTTTCGTGCATGTTGACTGGAAGCAACTCACTGACGCTCAGTGTTATTTAGATCTATTGGTATTATATTTGATATATTTTAAGCACTCGCAAATAAGTCCTATCCGACATTGGATAAAGCACTGGTGCTGAAGGGCCATCAGCGCCCTCTGCTGTTGGCGCTGCAAGTGTTAAGATTCCCTCATTCCCATCCCCGAACATCTGTCCACACATTTTCCAAGGCCTTCAATGGAGGATGCCATTGCAGGATATGAGTCACGCTTTAATCAAGGGGCGGTCTGAAGCCAGACTAGGCTACTGGTCCAATGAACCTGCTCCCTCATATTCAGTAATGTTCTTTATTTATTTCGAACATTTCAACCATAAAACAATGAGTATTATACACACTATTACCATCAATGGGCCTGGTCTACAAGATACACTATACGACCGGGGTGCCCATGTACATGTCAAAATACTTCCCAAAGGTCAGTGAATACCACAACCACTACACCAGAGGAAGCTCAACAAATCATGTTAAACCCAGATTCGGCTCAAACAAGGGACTAAACACGTTTCGCAATTATGCCACAACAATGTGGAACGCCCTACCCAAAGCTGTAAAGGAATGTGAATCCCTGCCCACATTCAAAACCGCCCTTAAAGAGCACCTACGGGAGGCTGCAATTCGAAACTGGCCACCGTAAATGCCCAAAACCCCCACCACCTCCTAATAGACAGTCTCCTCCCCACCGCATGTATATATTCCCTCCCCGCCGTATGTATATTTCCCTCCCACCCACCCACCCCCTCCTAATGTACAGTCCCCTCCCCATCATATGTATATACTCTGTCAGGATCTAGGGGTAACAGTACTGTATATTTGAATACCGCCTATGTCACAAATGTATCAGTACTAAATACCTATATGTCCCTATGCCATAAATGTCATGTATGTTGTGTATGTCATAAATGTCTATATGAATTGAAAATGGGGGACCCTGATGGAAACAAGACAAACGTCTTTCTCAGGTCTGCATCCCCTTAACAATTGTATGTATTGAGCCGTACTGTATTGTACCCATTCTGCAATCTGTTAAATAAAGTTTTCATTCATTCATTCATTCAACTAGGGATGTCCCGATCCGATCACGAAGATCGGGATCGACAATTTATTTTTATTTATTTTTATTATTCAACAAACATACCATGTTCACGTCTTAAACTCATACTGAGGCCTTAGTTTTGGTTTTAAATTGCACATCATCATTCATTTATTTATTGTCACACAGAGCAGAAGAATTTTGCCAAAACAAACGTATTTCCTTTGATTTAATTATACATCAAATGATTTATGTCAAGGATTGCAATGCCTCGCTTGAATGAAGTTAACTTTTCACCTGGATAACGTCAACATTCAGGGTGAATGTAATGTGAGAAATTGGGATAAAAAAAAAGATATAAAAGAAAATAACAATTATATATTTTTTTTATCGGATCGGGAAAGATCTGTATCGGTAGATACTCAAAATCACATGATCGGGATCGGATCGGGAGCAAAAAAATTTGATTGGGACATCCCTATTACCAACCCATACTTATATTCATTACACACACTCGTACCAACCAAGACTCATTATACAGTAGTAACACGGGCGGTCTGAAGCCAGTGTATTCCCCCTCCTTGTCTGGGAATTCCGCGCGGATGCGGATGACCACACAACAGGGAATGACGACCCTCACCCGGCGGCCCAGAAAATCCCAGCACCAGCTGACAAAGCTTCGATAAGCTACATATCTGAAACGACTAAAGAAAAAGAAGAAGTATTTTATTTATGAAAAAAGTAAATAAGAGCCATAGAGGTTTTCAAGATGTATTTTGTTGGAATACTTGTTTACCCTTACTTTCACCAAAATGTCAATCAGCATCAGTTAATCTTTAGGGGGTATATACTTGAATTGTCACTATTTGCACAACTGACTTTGTTCATTTACAATTACAATTAATGAATTACAATTTAATTGTATGATGTACAAGCAGTGATGCCAGTAACGCGTTACTAAGTAACGCGTTATTGTAATCTGATTACTTTTCCCCGAAAATAGTAATCTAACGCGTTAATCTTTAAAAGCCAGTAATCTGATTGCAGTTACTTGTCCAAGTGGCTGTGCGTTACTATTTCGTTACTATCTCATCATAAATTCATAATGTAGGCGGAATGCAGTATTTTATTTCGTTTTCGACAGTCAAAAATACATTTTGAGCTGTTTTTCTTATTTGGGAGTGACGTGGTGTGGCAGTGAAAGGGTTAAATACAAGAATGTGTCCCGCGGCGTGAATGGACCCTCTGTCTGTGAGTGACTCTGCTTTGGTCCAATCACATTCCCCATCCACAGTCTGCGAATCAGAGGCAGAGTAGGGCGGGTCTTCACAGCACGTCATGTGACATATGCGCCAATCGTGTGACAGCAGGGCTCCGTCGTCGGAGAATTCCACCACAAAACAAAAGCATCTGGAATCACAACACTAGCCGACGCTTCAACTAGGTACAGGAGGGTTGATGGTGGCAGAGCAAAAGCTCTTATTTGCCAGATTTACAGTTAATTTACATGTTAAAGAGAGACTGATTGTATGTTTATAGAGAGACATTTATAAAAACAATTTAATAGTTACAGTTGATATAATTGAATAGTTCAGCCTGCATTTGTTAGATGTGATACACTGGTTTTATAAAACCACTGGCTGGCTGCTCTAATGCTGTGAGCATCATAGACTGTTGCTTTACCATACTTGATGGTACAGAAGCTGAAGCACTAGTTTAACAATTTACGTTATGTGCAGAGAAACAAGTTAAAAACAATTTATGCACTTTCAATAAAGCGTTTTAAAAAAACTGTTGGGGGAACGACGACGACTTCGTAACCTAGTTACTTTCAAAGTAACTAAGTTACTCTGATAATCAAGTAATCAGTAAAGTAACTTAGATTACTTTTTAAAGGAGTAATCAGTAATCAGTAATCAGATTACTTTTACAAGTAATCTGTGGCATCACTGTGTACAAGTAATATTGGCAGGTATTACAATATTGTAAAATAAATTGTGTTTTGAGCAGTGACATTCCTTCATGCACAACACAGTATTCAAATACATTATACAGCAACTGTTATTACATTATACATTATACATACTTGTTTATTCCCCGGATTGGCAGATGGCCATAATTTGCCCTGTAAATATTGTTGGCCATCTGAAGGGAATACGGATTTAGGCAGACCGGTTCCAAACCTGGGTGGTCCACCATGCAAACGGGGGTCCCGGTGCTTGGGAGCATCTTCTCCTGACCTATATAAAACAATACACAGTTAGTGTCGGTTAAGATCCATTTATTCACCCTAAACCCTGTCCTCATACTTCAAGGTCAATCTAAAGAACGCGACATTAGCCAGATGCATGTTTCTGTAACTGTTAGCCAGATGCATGTTTTTGTAACTTTGATGACTGTACCCGAGGTACCTCCATGCAACAACGATTCTCCACCGCAACAATGATTACAAACGGTAGCAAAGGTTACTAAACAAAAGCGAACTGCAAAACCCGAAAACAATACTCAGCAATGCTGGAAAAATAAGAACTAAGAGAGGAACGGACTCACGGGGAATACGGTGACAAAGGTGAGTAAGTGACCGAACACCACTAATGAAAATCAATACAATACAATGGGACAATGGTACGACAATGAATGAGAGGAACGGGCAGCTCTATATACTGCCCGTAATTACTAACAAGTGCCAGCTGGTGTAAGGCCAGGCATGGCCTAGGCTGAGGAACACAGGGTAGTAAAACAAACTCACAACATTGTTAAAAGCATGTGTAAAGGAATATCTCAAAGGAAACATATGTAAAACAAACAACCCTTAAGGAACATACATATGTTTTTTTTGTATTTTATTTTTTAATAATTTTTTAAACAAACACATAAACAAACATGACAACACACGATAAGATATACAAGCATTAGTTGTCAGTGCACATCCAATGAAATCACATTTTAGTTAATTGTCTTATATAGGATATACCCCTAATACCTGTTATCTAAAAACCTACATTATGCTCCAGCTCGTACCCCCCCCCTTCCGGACCCCCCATTGGATAATCCATCCATTTTCCCTCGCTCCTAACCAGACATTACCATTATATGCTAGCTTTTATTTTCTCCACCACTTCTAACCACAATGTCATTTTGGATTCATTGAGACCTAAAATTCTTGCTGTAGATATTTCTTGATAGATCACATCGAGATATGTAATAATCCAGACCTTTCGGCACATTTTTTCCGGTTGGAACCATCGTGATGCTATCAGCTTTTTAGCCACTGTGATACCCGATGTACTGCACACTCAAAAACATCATTCAGCAGTAGTACAGAGGGGTGTACAGGTATATTCCAATTTAAGAGGTTTGATAGTTGCTGGGTCACCTCTTTCCAGAATATCTTAACTGGTGGGCAGTCCCAGTACATGTGCATAAATGTCCCCTCGTCCCCATTTGTACATAAGGAGCATTTGGAGTCTTGTATAAGACCCATTTTTTTCAGTCTTATAGGAGTCAAGTATGTCCTGTGAATATAGTTAAGATTGATTTGTTGATGGTCCGGGTTCCTTGATGTGAATCGAATATTTGCCCAGGCTTCTTGCCAATCAAAATCACTTTCCAGGTCTGGTATATCCCTCCTCCAGACGGAGTCTAGGTGGAGGGTTTCATATGAGGACGTTAGTAATTGATGATACAAATCTGAAACAAAACCTCTTGATGTCTCTCTTTCATAGAAGAATTTGTGGTATCTGTGGTGTACAATTGGTATATTTAATGGAACACCGTGAGCCTTCAAACATGCCAATAACTGTGCGTAAAAGTAATATGTGGACTTGGCGAGATTACATTTTTTGCGTATTTCATTGAAACTACAAAAACCCTGTTTATTGAAGACGTCTCCTAATGAGTGTATGCCTTGCTTTTCCCAGGAACATACATATGTAAAGATGTTAACACTATTAAAAACATGTGTAAAGGAAATGAGCCTTAAAGGAAACACAAGTAAAGTATTAACACTTATAAAAACATATGCAAAAGAGATGAACCTTTAAAGGAAACATATGAAAAGATAAACCTTTTAAAAACACAAGCTAAAATGCACCACACAACATGAACAGATAAAACACAGCACCATCAATAACATCCAGAATAAAGTCCAATATCTGGAGCTGCTGCATTTGGCCACCAGAGGGCGGCAGAAAAGCACTGTTCATATTGTTCGAGCATGATCCCTGGCTGGGACCATGACAGATGCATTGTATAGTCTGATGGCTGTTGGAATGAAGGACTTCCTGTGCCCTTCAGTGTTGCATTTAGGTAGTGTGAGCCTGACACTGAACATGCTCCTCCTGTCAGCCAAGTCTGTGTATATAGTGGGTGGGAGGGGTTTTCCCTGATGGCCTGGAGCTTAGCAAGGCTCCTCCTCTCCGCCACCCTCGCTAGGGAGTCGAGCTCCACCCCAACCACGCTACTGGCCTTCCTGACCAGCTATACCATACCATATTGAAGCGCAGTTAGTTTCTCTTCCCTATTTTTAGCATGCAGCAACAATTACATTTTAAATTAGTTTCAAAATGGTTGCACCCTGATCAAAATAAAAAAGTACAGTCGATTACAGTATATTCCATTATCTGTTCTTATGCACGCCTGGTGATACTAAATCCAAATTGAACTCGGCCATTTGAAAGATAATATATTATTATTACTAGCCTATGGTGTCACCTTAACCCCCAGTATTGTGATGTCGGGTATCCAGGGTACATCAGGGGCCCCTTTGTTCAGTACAGATGTTGCCTCTCCCCCCAGCCAGAGCACAAGTACCCCCACCCCAGCCAGCCAACACACAGGTTCCCCTGCCCCATTTTTTATTTTAAATTTTTTTTGCGAGGCCCCCCTTCCCACGAAGCCCTTTTTCATCACAGACCTAAAATTTTTATTTTTATTTATTTTTTTTTTTTACTTTATTTTTTAGCGTTTATCGCTTTTCTGGTCAAGCATGACCGACAGAAACAGGTTGAAATGGGATGTAGAGCAGGGGAAGACATTCTGAGAAATGACGGCGGGTCCGGGAATCGAACTCGTGTCCCCCAGATCCGTGACGAGCACGGTTTTCCCCGACGCAGAAATAGTGCCGAGATATGCGGTGAGCTACGGGAGCTCCCCCTAAAATCTAGTTTTGCTTATATGCTTATATATTTCACATTAGACACGTTTGTAGAATGTGTCTGACTTGTTCCTGGCTCTGTGGCTCTGCAGATACACTATTGGAGCTCTGAGGCTCTGCAGCAGATTGGTTTCAATGAGGGGAGGGGTTACAGGTAAGGTACAGTCGGCCGGCGTGCGTCTGACTATTTCGCGCGTGCAGCATTGGAGGTTATGCCAGCCAAGACGAAGAGGACGGTCGTTCGGCAGATGGATTGAAGATGAAAGTTGTTGCATGTTAGAAACTTCAGTCAGGCTAGCCATGTCGGCTTAGCTAAAGGCAGGGACAGCTAGTTAGCTTTAGCTACGTTATCGAGTGCTAACGTGTGGTTCAGTCGGGCTAGCCATGTCGGCTAGTAGCTTAGCTAAAGGCTAACTAGCGTTAGCTAACGCTAGCTAACTAGCGCTAGCAACGTTAGCGAGTGCTAACATGTGGTTCAGTCGGGCTAGCCATGTCGGCTAGTAGCTTAGCTAAAGGCTAACTAGCGTTAGCTCCACGGTAGGAAAATGCGTCGACGTCGTCTCCTTCCAATTTTGCCATTGAATCTGCGTTAGGGTGAGTTTTTCAAGCAATCTATTCTGTTCCCGCTGTGGTCTCTGTCTCTCTGTCTCTCTCGTGCTACACCCACCCGCCGTGGTGTGTGTCTCTCTGTCTCTCTCGTGCTGCACCCACCCGCCGTGGTGTGTGTCTCTCTGTCTCTCTCGTGCTGCACCCACCCGCCGTGGTGTGTGTCTCTCTGTCTCTCTCGTGCTGCACCCACCCGCCGTGGTGTGTGTCTCTCTGTCTCTCTCGTGCTGCACCCACCCGCCGTGGTGTGTGTCTCTCTGTCTCTCTCGTGCTACACCCACCCGCCGTGGTGTGTGTCTCTCTGTCTCTCTCGTGCTACACCCACCCGCCGTGGTGTGTGTATCTCTGTCTCTCTCGTGCTGCACCCACCCGCCGTGGTGTGTGTCTCTCTGTCTCTCTCGTGCTGCACCCACCCGCCGTGGTGTGTGTCTCTCTGTCTCTCTCGTGCTGCACCCACCCGCCGTGGTGTGTGTCTCTCTGTCTCTCTCGTGCTGCACCCACCCGCCGTGGTGTGTGTCTCTCTGTCTCTCTCGTGCTACACCCACCTGCCGTGGTGTGTGTCTCTCTGTCTCTCTCGTGCTACACCCACCCGCCGTGGTGTGTGTATCTCTGTCTCTCTCGTGCTACACCCACCCACCGTGGTGTGTGTCTCTCTCGTGCTACACCCACCCGCCGTGGTGTGTGTCTCTCTCGTGCTGCACCCGCCTCTCTCTCTCTCTCTCTCTCTCTCTCTCTCTCTCTCTCTCTCTCTCTCTCTCTCTCTCTCTCTCTCTCTCTCTCAATTCAAGCTTTATTGGCATGAAATTTCACAAATGTTGCCAAAGCACAATTATGACATAAACAGCAAACAACATAACAATATAAGATCAAAAGAAATAAAGGAGATGGTGCGGTGAGTAAAACATGGTACATGTATATACAGTATATGTGTCCTACTGGTTGTCCCTTTTCTTGTGACATGAATTGACATATTTTGCAGCTAAAACTGCACATTATTTCTGTTCCCCCAGGAGGAGAACAGAATTCTGGGGAAATAATTAAATTTTTTGGAAAGAATTCCTCCCTAATATTTCTGTAATTTTCACATTAGTTCTGTCTCTACGGCTCCCTCATCACAAAGACAGCACAACCTCTCCTCTCTGGGCAGCCAGGTCTGTCT
Organism: Notolepis coatsorum; assembly: GCF_963971535.1. Taxonomy (NCBI): domain Eukaryota; kingdom Metazoa; phylum Chordata; class Actinopteri; order Aulopiformes; family Paralepididae; genus Notolepis; species Notolepis coatsorum. The sequence continues at coordinate 126,806,436 of NC_140170.1, read as the reverse complement.
GTGTCTGCCCTTCTCTATCGCTAAACCATGGTCACTCAGTCTGTACCTTGTCAGATTCTTTCTTAGATTCTTATCAGTTACTGTGCTGAGGTAGTCTGCCACAGTATACTGTCTGTTTAGGGCCAAATATGTTTCTAATGTTTCTAACTCACACAACTCAATTGTGTGAGTTGATTCCAATACGTAATGTATTTATCTTTTTCTTTGGTTATAATTTGGTTAGGTCTAATCTTCTGAGGCTGGCTATAGGGTTTGTGATGTCAGAGTGTGAGATGTCAGCCAGTTTCATTATGAGTTGACAAAAGGGGCTCTTTGTAGGTCTCTCTCTCTCTCTCTCTCTCTCTCTCTCTCTCTCTCTCTCTCTCTCTCTCTCTCTCTCTCTCTCTCTCTCTCTCTCTCTCTCTCTCTCTCACTCTCTCTCTCATTCTCTCTATAATTGACAGTTGACTGTATCATGCCCAGCCTCGGGCAGTGCTATTATATATATGTTGACTGTATAAAAATTAAGAAAAATTAAAAAAAAAATTAATTATTTTATTTTAATCTCGCACAGGGCCTCACATTTCTCCCAGGCGGCCCTGGGTGACATATTGATTCAGCAGGTCAGTCAGCGAGTAGCACGGGAGATTATTTCCCATCTCAGTCCATCTGTCAGTACCCCTTTTCACAGTGCTGCCAGTCCACCTACCCATGCCAATGTGCTTGTTAATGCCCCTTTACACAGTGCTACCCCTCCATCTAACCATACCAATATATTTGTCAGTACCCCTTTGCACAGTGCTGCCCCTCCACCTACCCATGCCAATGTGTCTGCTACAAATGCAGTTGATGTCTCCCATTTGCAATATGTGTCCCACCGGAAGCTGAAGGAGCCACCCTGCTTCAGAGGAGACAGCTCAGACTCTGTTTCCATAGAGGAGTGGGAGGAGCTCATGCGGAGTTTCATTAAGAGGGGAAATGTGCAATCTGAGGAACAGGCAGAGGAGATTCTCACGCACCTCTGAGGCAAAGCCAAGGATGTTGTCAGGTTTGGAACCAGGAACAGTGATATCGACATCACCTGCAACCCTGACACCATTTATGGCCTTCTGCGGAAGCACTTTGATTTTGCCACATGCTCATTGCTCCCGTTAGCAGACTTCTACACCACTCTTCCTGAGAAGGGTGAAGATCTGCATTTGACTACTGGCTCAGGCTGAACCATGCTGTTGACCTAGCCACTGAGCGTCTGAAGGAGCAAGGCAAGACACTAGACAGCCCTGGCACTGAAGTGACACGTATGTTCGTAAAGAACTGCCCCTCCACTGAGCTTGCTATGACCTTCAGATCAAAAACAATAGACAGGTGGACAGCTCATGAAGTTCAAGATATTCTGAATGAGTATCATTCTGAGATATCGTCGACGAAAAGCAGGGCTCCATGCTGAGGGACCGAGCCCACTGCAGCCGCAGGCCACGGACCCTGATGCCCTGAACCGCCTTATCAGCATGCTGGAGAAGGTGCTCCGGCAAATACCTGTTCCAGGTTCAACCAGACAGTCTGGCCCACAGTTCCCCAGGGTTGAAGGTTTGAATAACATGCCTTGTTCTGTTTGTCAAGACGCTGCACATTCTGCATTCACCCACTGCTGTGACCATAGGCTCTGCTTCCAATGCCACTCACCAGACCATTCCAGACGTCACGTGATTGCCCTAATTGCACTGTGCCAAACTCCCGTCAGCAGCCGGGAATCTGAAAGATCCACACTTAATGGAGGACAGTGTGGATCATGATAGTGACCCTCCCTACTGTGATGACGATGATTTAGAATCCTTGTATGACTCTCTCTGTCCTGTCACACCCTCTGGAAAGACTACCATATTCCAGTTGACACACAGGCTTCAGAGAGCTGACAGCTTGTTCTATACTGATGTCCGTGCTGCTGGTAAAGTCGATCTGAAAGCGATGATTGACAGCGGCTCCATGGCATGCTCACTGAGTGAGGCTGCTGCAGAGCGCCTTATGCAACGATGCCCTGACACTAAGAGAAGTCCTGCTGATGACATTGTTGTAATTGGTGCTGGGGGT
>NC_140170.1:126739369-126801869 GCF_963971535.1 Notolepis coatsorum | reverse complement strand
AGAGAGAGAGAGAGGGAGGGAGGGAGGGAGGGAGGGAGGAGAGAGAGAGAGAGAGAGAGAGAGAGAGAGAGAGAGAGAGAGAGAGAGAGAGAGAGAGAGAGAGAGAGAGAGAGAGAGAGAGAGAGAGAGAGAGAGAGAGAGAATCAAGTACAGATGAAGCCTTTAGTTTTCATTTACACTTTGCTGCGACGCGCGCACGGTGATATCACGTCGTTGGAATTAATTAGGAACCCAGGCTGCTGTTCTGTTTTATGCCGCCAGGAGGCGCAAAGTCGACCGGCGGCGGTCTATTGACTTCCTCATTCATCACTGTGCCTTTGTGTCGATAACAGACGAGCCACTGTCAACGTTGGGACGGCGTGAGACTGAGAGAGACTTTATTGTGAATTTAAAATATGCTGGTAAAGTGGGGAGGGAGATTGTTCATTCAAGTAAGCTATAATACAGTATTATATGGCCACCAGACATATTCTCTCTGTGAAATTGATTTTATCCGTCGCGCAAAACGCTGTTTTCTTTTACTTTGAAAAATTGTCACTTCCGCCTCAGTACTTTTGGTAAGCTAGCGAACATTGCATTCCTTATTCATTTCAGTAACGTTATGTTTTCAAAGAATTAAGGACATGTCAACAACAGGGTGGATCTGGAATGCAACTATGTCTGGATTATGCATTGAAACTCGAAAGACAGTAAATAAACTAACTAATAAAATGTTCAAACTTCCAACTTGTGTATTGTTTTCATAAAAGTCGACTAAGATTGTACTCTTGTATTTTGCACTGTACAGTATGTCACAGGTGAGCTTGCTAGCCATTTGATTGTTAACGTGATACTCTGCAGTGCAGGTGAATAAAGTAGAAGCACTTCTTATAGTGTACAATGGGGGAAATAAGCTACACCATCAGGCCAGTTTAACTGTATAGAGGGGCATTTCTTGTACTGAAATAGCTTAACATTCAGACAAAGTCACAGAAGATTACAGACTGTATTAAGCCCAAACTGAGTAAAAGATCATCGAAGCCTAAACAAACGTGTCGCCCTTGTAGTGGATAGACTATATATCAACAACCAACTGTTTAGGGACTCCAGTATCACTCCCTGGTTATTCTGAAACCCATTGAGACTATTGCTTTATGGTCGGTAGGCCTACTGACACTTCCTGTATTAAGCTAGGCTTGCATAAGGGTTTGGTTATAGCTCATATCAATGTGTGTAGTCTGAGAAATAAGTGCTATGAAATTGAATGTATGGTCAAAGCTAACTGGATTAATATCCTTGCCATTTCTGAAACGCACCTTGATGATTCCTTCTCTGATTCTGCTGTAACTATAGAAGGTTTTAATATTTTTTAGAAAAGATAGAAACAGGTTTTGCATTTGGCATTTCATCTACATGTATTGATCATATTTATACAAACGTGCCAGGCCAATGCTCAAAGGCAGTCTCTGTTCCTGTAGGTTTCAGTGACCACAACATCATAGCAGTCTCCAGAATGACGAAGGTCCTAAAAGCCAAAGCAAAAAGTATTGTCTCACGGTTATATAAGAGCTTTAATGTAGAAGGTTTTATTAATGAAATGTCGGGTATAAACTCTTCCTCCCCATGCATTTGAAATGTAAGAGACTGTGCCATCTGATTAGCACTACACTCAGTAGTACTAATTTGTATATTTACAGTTGAATCACCTGTACATTGTATATTACTGTTGCACTTTACTGCTACATTTGCACTCTGGTTGGATGCCAAACCTCTTTTCATTGTACTGTACTTGTGCTGTATAATGACAATACATTTTAATCTAATCTGATCTAATATAGAGGAAGGTGCTGCAGCACATGGATCATCTTTAGACAAGGTTTAATAAGGTGCAAGGTTCAAAGTAATCAATTATTAGTATCAATTTATGTGTCTAAAGATGATCCATAATCCTTTTTGATGACTGCTATGGTCCAAGTGTGAGTAGCACGGTCCTCATCTGAACAGGTTTAGAGTGTGAACTCTCTCAAATGGCAGCGACATCAGTCGATCCAAAAGGCATAATTTTTATATAGTGGGGACAGAATTATTAACATTGGTTAACAATTCTCGTGAAAGTTGATGGATCCAAAACCATGTCTCGCACAAGGTTTACAGAAGCATGCGCATCCAAACGATAAATACTAGGTGCTGGACAGAAGATCACACTTCCTCACACTAGAACATGCTCCCATGAATGACAGAGGTGTTTGTGTGTGTGTGTGTGTGTGTGTGTGTGTGTGTGTGTGTGTGTGTGTGTGTGTGTGTGTGTGTGTGCGTGTACAGTACAGCTCAATACATACAATTGTTAAGGGGATGCAGACCAGAGAAAGACTTTCGTTTTGTTTACATCAGGGTCCCCCATGTTCAATTCATCATATGTCTACATACTGTAGACATACTGTATCATTGTCTCTAAAACACAGACTCCAAAAAAGCTGGTTCTTTTTTTTATCATTTTATTTTTCAAACATATTGAAGTACAGTACACATACAGTAACCAGAATCAGAACAGCAGTTATAATGTAGTAGAAAGGGTTGAGGATAAAAGCATGCGCCATCCTCATCATCATTATCATTCCACTCTGCAGTCAGAGGCGTGAAAAAAAGGGAATATTTTAAACAATGGTTATATGATGTGAGAAATGATGGTAAAAATCTATGGAATGTTTTAAATCACACCTAACTAACCTTACTGTCATGCACTTGTCATAATAAATTAACCTACACTGTAACACGCAACACTTTGATGAACATTGTTACTCAGCTGATAAGAGTTGTGCCCTTCCTGATGACCTGTCGTATAGAACTTGTAAGTCGCTTTGGATAAAAGCGTCAGCTTAATGACTAAATCTAAATGTAAAATCAAATTTTAACAGATTGCAGAATGGGTACAGTACAGTACAGCTCAATACATACAATTGTTAAGGGGATGCAGAACAGAGAAAGACTTTCGTCTTGTTTACATCAGGGTCCCCCAACATATATGACATACACGACATACAGATAGACAGTACTGCTACATTCATACATTTATGACATACCAGATTTGCAAATACAGTACTGTTTGTGATACAAAAAAAATGCAAGACTAATGTTTTAGTCTTTTTTGTTTGGTTTCGATTTCGTTTTTTTTGTTTAGTCTCTGTTGTAGATTTCATAAGTAGAAATAGCTGGTTCTGGTCCATGGGAAGAAAGGTAGGCTTGGACAACAAGGTCAGAGTAAATGTCTCCTGGGTTGGTTGTTGATTTATTTCAGCATAGAAGCAAACAGCAGGTTCATATCACAGCAGAAAATAGGTCCATACTGACAACAGCCTCGGCTAGACTGTGACCATGGTTACACTGGGGGATACAGCAACGTTTTTGTTGCTGAATGATTACATTTGCTATCCAAGTTAAAAAGAAACGCCGCTTTGGCAGGAAAACGCATTGTCCTACTGGCAACGCTGAAAAGGTGTTTCCGTTTTGGATACTCGCCAAAACTCGCAGACAATGGTGCCATGTAATCTGCGTGAGCCGGATACGGAGCCGTTGTTGCTCAATGCCCATGCGCAGTAGAGACCCGCACGGTTATTTCCCGTGTTTACAGCAGATCTGTCCCAAGTAGCTGCGGCTACCATGTGTTGTCAAGTTATTGTTATAAGGAGCCCAGTCCAAGCTACAACAGTCTGCATTCCCTTAACAATTGTTTGTATTGAGCCGTATTGTATTGTACCCATTCTGCAATCTGTTAAATAAAGTTTACATCCATTCATTCTGCTAGCATTAACGTTACCAAGCTGCTAGCCACAATGCTGTTATAATGGCATATACCAATCACGTTAGCACGTAAGCTAACAAACTTCGCTGCTAACCACAATGCTATACTGTTATACTGGCATATTCCAATCCCCAATCACGTTAGCACGTAAGCTAACAAAATCGGTGACAATCTTTTTGTGAGACTAAACTCCGCTCTTGGTGGTCAATTGTCTTGATGTTAGTTTTGTTTCATCAACAAATGAGAGGCAGAACACAGTGAATGTATCCGTTTAGTTTATTGCACTTTCTTTGCTGAAAAATAAATGCTACGTTGGCTAAATGGCTCACGCGAGGCATTTAAAGATGGTGGATTGTTGATTTTTAGCAGGAAGTGTATTGGCACATTCAACTTTTGTGATTGGTTGAAAAATGGCCTTCATGTTTGAACTGCATCACCACCTACTGCCACCTACTGCTTTGGCATTGTACTACATGTATATACATCACTGTGCTCAGGAGTAAAAAACGATGTCTAACTTGCCTGCCATTACGTTGCGTTCTGAAAAGCGAAACTGACCCTGAAAACAAAACGAAAACTGGCCATAGTGTAACCGCAGCCTGTGTCTCTTACTGTTCTAAATAAGTGGTTTAAATACAATCTCCAATATACAAGTGAGTCTGGCCCTCCTCTGCCATTGGCCTCAAATAGTTGGTAAACTGGTTTGGTGTGTCTCTGTGTGGGTGTCATCTGATGTCTGTCTGTCTCTATTTCTGTGTGTGTGTGTAATTAAATCAGTCTGGGGCGATGTGTGTGTCTAGTAACAAGTGCTCCTCAGGCTGCGGTTACACCTTTCGTTTCATTTTCGTATCATTGTCATATGCGTTTCGCCCGGGACGTCGTGCGCCTCGAGTCACACTTTCGTTTTTTTTTCCGTCTTTGTCACCTGAGCACACTGATGTAGTACACTGCCAAAGCAGTAGGTGGCAGTAGGTGGCAAACATGAAGGCAATTTCAACCAATCAGAACTTGAATGTGCCAATACACTTCCTGGAAGCTCCAGCAAAGAAAATGTCAACAAGGCAGGCGCCTATGGGCGCCACCATCTTGCCTATTTACTCAATGCAGCAATTCTTTTTCAGCAAAGCCTAATAAAAGTGCAATAAACAAAACGGATACATTCACTGTGTGTTCTGCCTGTCATTTGTTGATGAAACAAAACTAACATCAACACAAGTGACCACCAAGAGCGGATAGTTTAGTCTAAAAAAAGATCGGTAGCATTGTTAGCTGCATGCTAACGTCAATGGAATTTGCCATTATAACAGTATAGCATTGTGGCTAGAAGCTAACGTTAGCTCACGCTACTTAGCCAAGTCAAGTCAAGTCAAGAGTTTTAATTGTCACAGCATACAGGTATACAATGAAATGCGGCTGGTCTTGCCCGCGACGATGTGCAATACAGTGGTACAACATATAATAGAATCCAATAAAAATACAGTGGTACAACATATTAATAGAATCCAGTAAAAAACAACAGTGCAATAAACAGGTACATGGTGTGCCATCTCGGTATCTGTACATAGTATTTACAGAGCATATAGGACATGCTAGGTAGCTTTAGTAGTGCAATACACTGTTCCTGATGTTATACTAATTTAAAGTGGCCTTTCCTCTGGCCATAAGTGTGCGTATGTGCGGCATGAGTGTTAAAGTGGCTGCTAGTGTGTGAGCGTGCTCAGCGTGCGTGTCGTGTATGTGCTTGTGTGTGCTTGTGTGTGGATAGTTCAGTTACTGTGTCTCTCAATGTTCATTGTTCAAGGCTCTGATGGCCTGGGGGAAGAAGCTTAGCCTAAGCCTCTCCGTCCTAGTAGCTGGGGTTCGCAGGCGTCTGCCTGACCTCAGCAGCTGGAACAGGCTGTTATTGGGGTGGTGGGGGTCTTTCATTATCCTGCAGGCTCTGGATTTGCACCTCTTGTTGTATAGAGCCTGCAGGGGAGGTAGCGCAATACCCGTGGTACGCTCGGCTGAGCGCACCACTCTCTGTAGGGCCTTCTTGTCCTGTGCCGTGCTGTTCCCATACCAGGCAGTGATGTTTCCGGTCAAGATGCTCTCTACAGCTCCTGAGTAGAAGGACTGGAGTATCTTCCCCGATACTCTGAACTTCCTTAACTGTCTCAGGTGGTAGAGGCGCTGCTTCGCTTTCTTTACTACTGTGTCTATGTGTGTTGACCATGTCAGATCCTCTGAGATGTGGACCCCCAGGTACTTGAAGCTGCTCACCCTGTCCACGGTAGCCCCGTTAATCATCAGTGGTGTGTGTGTCTCCTGCTGTCCTCCCCTATAATCCACAATCAGCTCCTTGGTTTTACCAATGTTCAGGAGCAGGCTGTTGTCCTGGCACCAACGTTCCAGTACCTCAACCTCCTCTCGGTAGGCCTTCTCGTCGTTGTCCGAGATCAGCCCCACCACCACCGTGTCGTCGGCGAACTTCACTATGGAGTTGGAGCTGAACTTGGCCACACAATCGTGTGTGTAGAGTGAGTACAGCAGGGGGCTTAGAACACAGCCCTGGGGGGACCCGATGCTCAGGGTGATGGTGTTGGAGGTCTGACCCCCCACCCTGACCGCCTGGGGTCTTTCACTCAGAAAGTCCAGTACCCAGGCGCTCAGGGCGGAGCTCAGACCTAGCTCGATCAGCTTGTCCACCAGTCTGGTGGGGACTATGGTGTTGAACGCTGAGCTGTAGTCAATGAACAACAGTCTCACATAGCCCCCCTTCTTTTTTTTCTTTTTTTTTTATTTGTCTTTTTCCCCCTCCATTTTCCTCCGATTTTCTCCCATCCCAATGTTAGTCGTATGCCAATTCCCAGTCCCTTCCTGGTCGCTGCGCTTTACCCCCCACAGTCAGATCATTTTTGGGAGAGTGGAGGCTACCACGTGCTTCCTCCGACACACGTCCAGCCAATCACCGCTTCTTTTCACCTGGCAGCGCGGATTCTCATTGAGAGGGCGTAGCGTGTGGGAGGACCACACTATCCCCCTCACGTCCAATCCGCGCTTAGCAGGCGCCCCGACCGAACTGTAGGAGTCGCTGTTTACAACGACCCGGACCCACCCCGCCAGCTTCTCCCACCCTCTGATACAGCCAATTGTATCAGTGCAGACGGCCAGCCAAGCTGGTGACAACCCCGGAGTTGTGAGCTGGATTCGAACAGGCGAACCAAGCTCACAGCTCCGGGGCTGGTGACGAACACAATCTCCGCTCGACCACCTAACCGCCCTACATAGCCCCCCTTCTGACGGTCAAGGTGGGAGAGAGTGCTGTGCAGTACCTGGGAGACCGCGTCGTCAGTGGACCTGTTTGTCCTGTATGCAAATTGCATAGGGTCCATATCACTGGGGAGAGAGGCACAAATGTGGTCCTTGACCAGCCTCTCGAAACATTTCATGACCACAGAGGTGAGTGCCACCGGTCTGTAGTCATTTGGGCATGTTGGGGAGGGTTTCTTCGGTACAGGGATGATGGTAGACATCTTGAAGCAGGCAGGGACTACTGACTCCGCCAGGGATTGATTATATATGGCGGTGAACACCGGGGCAAGCTGGTTTGCACAGGACTTAAGTATGCGTCCTGTTATACCATCTGGACCCGCAGCCTTCCTGGTGTTCACCTGCATAAATGCTCTTCTCACACTGTGTTCCGACAACGAGAGAGCGCCCCCGCCCCCCCGCGGTTGCCCCCCCCCCTCCACAACAGCCGGTGCGCCAGTGACGTCACTAGCCAGAGGGCTAGCGGCGACACTGTCTACACCGAACCGAGCCAGCACCAAACTGATGATATCGGGAGCTATCAGTGGTTAGATAACATTAGAGACAACGCTGTGTGTATTAAACAAAGGTGAATAGATGACTCGGCCATTTTGTTTAATGCTTGTTAAGTTGAAAGAGGAGCTTTGAGCTAACAGGGTTTGATGGCTAACACTAGCTCATGTTATCCAGTGGCAGTGCCAATCGGTAATGCTAGCAGAATGAATGGATGTAAACTTTATTTAACATATTGCATATGGGTACAATACAATACGGCTCAATACAAACAATTGTTAAGGGAATGCAGACTGTTGTAGCTTGGACTGGGGTCCTTATAACAATAACTTGACAACACATAGTAGCTGCAGCTATTTGGTTTGGGACAGCTCTGCTGTCACCGGAAGGGCACGCAGATGGTATCTACTGCGCATGGGCGTTTTCGCAACAACGGCTCCGTGCAGACTACACGCTGTTGTCGGCGCGTTTTTTAGCGGTTCTCCAAAACGCAAACATAATTTAGCGTTTCAGCCGTATCCAAAAAAAAAAGCCTAAAAACGCATTTCTGTGTAATAGGGACATGAAACGTATTCAAAAACGTATAAAAAAACGCCACAAAAACACTAGTCTAACCATGGCCTCAGTCTAGTAACAAAGGTCATCTTGTCACACCCTAATCAACTAGTTTTGACCTCCCAGTGAGGGCTTTCTCTCTGGGGAACCTGTATTTTGAGTGAGCTTTTATGTAATGCTAGTCTCCTGATAGAATTAGGCTGCGGTTACACTAGGGCCATTTCATTTAGTTTCATTCAACGCTGCGTATTGGCAGGCAAGTAAGAGTTAAGTTAGACGTCGTTTTGTCTCGTCTACTATATACATGTAGTACAATGCCAAAGCAGTAGGTGGCGATGTAGTTCAAACATGAAGGCCATTTTCAACCAATCAGAAAGGTTGAACGAGACACTCCACATCCTGCTCGAAATCTCAAAAGCCACCATCTTTATACCTCGCATGAGCCATTTAGCCACATTTTTCAGCAAGAAATAAAGTGCAATAAACGGATACATTCACTGTGTGTTCTGCCTCATTTGTTGACGATTTGTTGATGAAACAAAACTAACATCAACACAATTGACCACCAAGAACGGAGTTTAGTCTCACAAAAATATCGCAGATTTTGTTAGCTTACGTGCTAACGTTATTGGGATATGCCAGTATAACAGTATAGCATTGTGGCTATCAGCGAAGTAACGTTAATGCTAGCAGAATGAATGGTGGTAAACGTTATTTAACAGATTGCAGAATGGGTACAATACAATACGGCTCAATACAAACAATTGTTAAGGGAATGCAGACTGTCCCCAGAGCGATAGTTCAACTTGACTAACAGGGTCTGAAAGTAACGTTAGCTAGGTAGCTAACGTTAGCTCAAGAGCGACGCTAGCCAGCCCGCACCTGCAAAAACGAATGCCAAGCTGATGATATCAGACGTTGATATCAGGAGCTATCAGTAGCTAGATAACATTAGACAACGCCTCATGTATTAAACAAAAGTGAATAGATGACTGGGCCATTTTGTTTAAACAGTAACGTTAGCTAGGTAGCTAATGTTAGCTAACGAGCGACGCTAGCCAGCCAGCACCTGCGAAAACAAATGCCAAACTGATGATATCAGACGTTGATATCAGGAGTTATCAGTAGCTAGATAACATTAGACAACGCCTCATGTATTAAACAAAAGTGAATAGATGACTGGGCCATTTTGTTTAATGCTTGTTATGTTGAAAGAGGAGCTCTGAGCTGCTCATGCAGTCGACTCTTGCGTGGTAAGGGTTTGTTGACATGACATGGGTCTGGGAGGGGGAGAATTTGGCGTCTGTCTCTACTGCGCATGGGCATTGGGCAGACCGGCTCCGTATCCGGCTCGCGCAAATTACATGGCACCATTGTCTGCGAGTTTCCAAAACTGAAACACCCTTTCAGCGTTCCCGCTAGGGAAATGCGTTTTCCTGCCAAAACTGCGTTTCTTTTTAACTTGGACATGCAAACGTAATCATTCAGCAACAAAAAGTTGCTGTTTTAGCCCAGTGTAACCATGGCCTTACTCTTCCAGCCGTGGGGACAGATGGCTCAATCCACATTATTGTCTGCTCTCAACTGGCCATTATGATTATGCTATAATAATGTCTAATAACCATCAAAAATATACTACATCTCGCCACTCAGTTACAGCCTCATAAATTGGCGTGAGCTTTTTCTAAACAAAAAAAGCTAACGTTAGTGCTAGCTGGTTAGACTTATGTAAGCTATTTAATGTGTTCTATTGTGGTGGATCAACATAATGTAGCGATCCGTCATGCAGTAGGCCTAATGTAGGGAAGAAAGAAGAGAGTTTCCTTTTCTGTATGGTGCTTTATTTCCAGCTCAATATGGAGTTTTACAAGTTGATACTTCCCTTCTCTTACACAACACAGCTACCTGCTAATACGCTAGCTTCACAACAACAACGTAACATCCGGTCCGTCCTCCCATAAGCTCCCGGGGGGAAACAACACCCCCAGCATAACCGTGGTGCCCCTAAGACCATACAACTAGAGCGACACACAAAACCCCAGAACATTACAATAATTCACCCACAGACTTTACTCAACGTTATTTAATTCTTTAAAATACAACAACTACGATTCGACTGGAAAATCAAGTCAATGTACTAAAAAAAGAGATCAATGCCATATACAGACAACAATCGGAAATACAAATACGCAGCACAAGACAACAACAGTACTCTCAAGGTTCTAAACCAAGTCACCTATTAGCTATGCGATTAAGAGTTAATGCAAAATTTGCAGATATAACTACCATTAGAGCACAACAAGTACTTGTTACAGACCCAGAAGAAATAAACGCGACATTCAAAGAATTCTACACCAACTTGTATAAATCAGAAACGACCTTCGATCAAAACAAAATGGACACATATCTTAATCAAATTAATCTCCCTAAACTTCCAGAGGATGACGAAACTCCGATCACACTAGAGGAACTCAAGAAGGCCATATCCGAAATGCAAAGTGGTAAGGCTCCTGGAAGAGACGGTATCCCACCAGAAATGTACCTCTCTTGTTGGGACATAATTGGACCCTTATTATTAAATATGATTTTATACTCAGTCAAGGAGGGGAACTTCCATAAGAACGACAATATTGCACTCATAACAGTCCTCCTTAAAAAAGACAAAGACCCCACCGAGTGCGGTAGTTATAGACCCTTAAGCCTCCTCGGAACCGATATCAAATTGTACTCTAAAGTATTAGCCATCAGATTACAAAAGCATATGACGTCTTTAGTTCATCCGGACCAAACTGGCTTCATAAGAGGCCGATTGATCACTGATAACATAAGACGAATACTGCACGTACTAGATGCTGACAAGGACGACACCATACCTAAGGCGATGTTGTCCCTGGATGCAATGAAAGCTTTTGACAGGCTGGAATGGTCGTATCTATGGGCAGTATTAAAAAGGATGGGGTTAGGTAAAGGTTTCATTGATATGATTAAAGTAGTATACAAAGACCCATCGGCCATGATTACAACGTATAATCACCTCCGGAATCTTTCCGGTATCACGCTCAGCTAGACAGGGTTGCCATCTTAGTCCCGGACTATTCGATCTATCATTAGAGCCTTTAGCACAATATATAAGACAATCCCAATCCATAGAACCAATCGTAATCAAGGGCACACAACATAAAATTAGTTTATATGCGGACGACGTAATACTGTTCATGCAAAACCCCAACACCACATTGCCTCATCTGCTCGAGTTAATTGAGGACTTTGGAGATTTATCGGGATTTAAGATAAATTGGACGAAGTCGGGTTTCCTTCCACTTAACGCCCCTGCAAAAAAATATATAACCCTCCCAGTAGAGATACCTATGGTAAAACACTTTAGATGCTTGGGAGTGGAAATATTCCACACCATAAGACAAACGGTGAAGCACAATTACATAAAAATCCAAAACAAAATCAAAGACGACCTTGATAGGTGGTCAAAACTTAAAAACTCAGTACAGGCACGGATATCAATAGTTAAGATGGACGTACTACCTAGAATCAACTTCTTCAGCTCAATGCTACCGTTACCCCCTCCAGAGGGTTACTGGAAAAAATTACACTCCTCCACATACAAATTTATTTGGAATAACAAACCACCACGTATAAAAAGATCCACCGCACAGAGAAACAAAGCAGACGGTGGTATGGCATTTCCAGATTTTTTCCACTATTTTAAGGCATACACTTTAAGACCATTGACAACATGGTTTGATCCCCAAGCATTAGTATCCTGGAGAAAATTAGAAGAAAATATAGTAGCCCCACATAGACTGAAGGACATAGCATACACTAAATGATCAATTAAGCAATGCGAACGGAAATTTGGCCCCATAATTACTCATGTGATCCGGATATGGCGTGAAACACAAAAAAAACATTCTAATCCACATAAATGGCATAATCATACTCCCTTATTCAATAACAATGCACTCTTGATTGGAAAACGACGTATAAGATTCCCTATATGGGAAAAGCAAGGCATACACTCATTAGGTGATGTTTTTAACAAACAGGGTTTCTGTAGCTATGAAGAAATACGCAAACAATTTAATCTCACCAAGTCCACAATTTTTTTTACACACAGTTATTGTTAAGTTTGAAGTCTCACAGTGTTCCATTAAAGATACCAATTGAACACCACAGATACAACAAATTCTTCTATGAAAGAGAGACATAGAGAGGTTTTGTTTCAGATTTTTATCATCAATTACTAACGTCCTCATATGAAACCCTCCACCTAGACTCCGTCTGGAGGAGGGATATATCAGACCTTTGATTGGCAAGAAGCCTGGGCAAATATTCAATTTACATCAAGGAACCCGGACCATCAACAAATAAATCTTAACTATATTCACAGGACATACTTGACTCCTATAAGACTGAAAAAAATGGGTGTTAAACAAGACTCCAAATGCTCCTTATGTACAAATGGGGACGAGGGGACATTTATGCACATGTACTGGGACTGCCCACCAGTTAAAATATTCTGGAAAGAGGTGACCCAGCAATTATCAAATCTCTTAACTCTGAATATACCTGTACACCCCTCTGTACTACTGCTGAATGATGTTTTTGAGTATGCAGTAAATCCACAGCTAAAGAGATTGGTTTTATCGGGTATCACAGTGGCTAAAAAGCTGATAGCATCACGATGATGTGCCGAAAGGTCTGGATTATTACATATCTCGATGTGATTTATCAAGAAATATCTACAGCTAGAATTTTGGGTCTCAATGAATCCAAAATGACAATGTGGTTAGAAGTGGTGGAGATAATAAAAGCTAGCATATAATGGTAGTGTCTGGTTAGGAGCGAGGTATAATGGATGGATTATCCAATGGGGGGTCCGGGAGGGGGGGGTATGAGCTAGAGCATATGTGTGTAGGGTATTAGATAGCAGGTATTGGGGGTATATCCTGTATAAGACATTTAACTATAAGGTGATTTCATTGGATGTGCACTGTTAA
Source organism: Notolepis coatsorum (assembly GCF_963971535.1). Taxonomy (NCBI): domain Eukaryota; kingdom Metazoa; phylum Chordata; class Actinopteri; order Aulopiformes; family Paralepididae; genus Notolepis; species Notolepis coatsorum. The sequence continues at coordinate 126,788,717 of NC_140170.1, read as the reverse complement.
TAATGCTTGTATATCTTATCGTGTGTTGTCATGTTTGTCTATATGTTTGTTTAAAAAATTATAAAAAAATAAAACACCCACGGAGCGATGTGTTGGGGATAATGGTTCCGCAATGACAATTATGTTTGTTACTCTCCTGTCTGCAAACGAGTTCCTATTAGCTAACAAGTAGCAAGTAAATGGGAGCATGTCTATGTTCCCCGGGTCCACCAGCCCTGATTCCAAACTCTAACCTTAACCAGTTCGAAAGAGGGCCTAAGCTTAACCGTTCGAAACAACGCGGACATTAATAATTAATAAAATAATAAAAATTAATAACATTTTCAATCTATTAATCAATCAAAGCGGGGAACATAGAACCCGGGGAACATAGGACCCGGGGAACATAGGGATGATCCCAAGTAAACAGTGTTGACGTTGAAGTTGAATAAATGTTTAGCAAGATTTTATTTTGCAAACTACATTTTGTTTTGTCGACATTGCATGAATCATTTTGTCACGTTAGTGTCACATGATCTCCATTAGCGTGACGTCTCGTCTCGTTGTCGTCAGGGGAAAAAGCTTTGTTGACGAACAAATGTAGTCATCATTTTTCATTGACTAAATTAACACTGCTCTCTACTGAGGTCTGTCATCCCTCTTTCATTCTCTTTTAGATGTTTCATGTTTCCTATATCCCAATATACTGTAGGTTTACAGTTTATGTATTTATTTACATTCCACCAGGATCTTGTTTTGTCACCATGTAGTTCCATCAAACAGATCAGGGGGGTCTGGCACCGTGTAGCTCCCTGAGCACCTGCTCTTTTTATATTCTTCATATGGAATGGAATTAAAATAATGTTGGTTCAGTACATCGATTAAAGGTATGTAGGTTTGCTGTGTGACAGTTTTTTTTTTATTTTAATTCGTTTATTTGGACGGGACAATGCAAAATTAATGAACACTGTGGAGTGTAAAAATTGCCGGATTTAGCACGAGGCTAATTTCCATCCGTTGTCCCCAAACATAAAAACAGGACTCATAGAAACAGTAAGAAATGTACAAATACATAAAAACTGGTCACAAAAAAACAGTAAAGAAAATGTACAAATACATTACAGCATGTCACATGTGTTCACATGACTGGTTGGACTTCAGCCATTTTTTGTTGCCCTATAAAAGAAGCAAGGGTGGGGCTTTCCCTTATGGCAATGGGGAGACTGTTCCATGTTTTATAATATTTTATTTTCAGCTTTTTTTTTTTTTTTTTATTATTATTGCAAAACAAAAATTATTAAAAGTCAGTACTCAACACACAATGCATAATGAAACCAACAATCAAGGTAGCTAAAATGACATGCAAGTACAGAAACAGAAAACAAAAAAAAGTCTATAATAATATTTTACCGTATACAGTGTATATCCAACGAAATTACCAATTATACAAATGCCTTATACAGGATATACCCCTAATACCTATTTTCTAAAACCCTACACACATATGCTCCAGCTCGAACCCCCCCCTCCCGGACCCCTCCTTGGATAGTACCTCCATTATCCCTCACTCCTAACCAGACACTACCATTATAAGCTAGCTTTTATTCTCTCCACCACTTCTAACCACATTGACATTTTGGATTCGTTGAGACCCAGAATTCTTGCTGTAGATATTTCTTGATAAATCACATCGAGATATGTAAGAAACCAAACCTTCCGGCAAATTTTTTCCGGTTGAAACCAGCGTGATGCGATCAGTTTTTTAGCTACTGTGATACCCGATAAAACCAATCTCTTTAGCTGTGGATTTACTGCAAACTCAAAAACATCATTCAATAGTAATACAGAGGGGTGTACTGGTATATTCCAAGATACGAGTTTTGATAATTGATGGGTCACATCTTTCCAGAATGCCTTAACTGGTGGGCAGTCCCAATACATGTGCATAAATGTCCCTTCGTCTCCATTTGTACATTGGGAGCATTTTGAGTCTTGTTTAAGGCCCATTCTGTTCAGTCTTATAGGAGTCAAGTATGTCCTGTGAATATAGTTAAGATTGATTTGTTGATGGTCCGGGTTCCTTGATGTAAGACGGACATTTGCCCATGCTTCTTGCCAATCAAAGTCACTTTCCAGGTCTGGTATATCCCTCCTCCAGACAGAGTCTAGTTGGAGGGTTTCATACGAGGACGTTAGTAATTGATAATAAAAACCTGATACAAAACCTCTCGATGTTTCTCTTTCATAGAAGAATTTGTGGTATCTGTGGTGTTCAACTGGTATGTCTAATGGAACACCGTGAGACCTCAAACATAGGCGTAACTGTATGTAAAAAAGCCATGTGGACTCGGTGAGGTTAAACTTTGTGCATATTTCTCCATAACTACAAAAACCCTGGTTATTAAAAATATCCCCTAATGAGTGTATGCCTTGCTCTTCCCATATAGGGAATCTTATAGGACGTTTTTCAATTAAGAGTGCATTGTTATTGAATAAGGGAGTATGATTATGCCATTCTTGTGGGTTAGGATATTTTTTTTGTGTTTCACGCCATATCCGGATTGCATGGGTAATTATGGGGCCAAATTTCCGCTCACAGTGCTTGATTGGTAGTTTAGTGTGTGCTATGTCCTTCAGTCTATGTGGGGCTACTATGTTTTCTTCCAATTTTCTCCAGGATACCAATGCCTGGGGATCAAACCATATTGTCAATGGTCTTAATGTGTATGCCTTAAAATATTGGAAAAAATCTGGAACTGCCATGCCACCGTTTGCTTTATTTCTCTGTGCGGTGGATCTTTTTATGCGAGGTGGTTTGTTATTCCAAATAAATTTGTATGTGGAGGAGTGTAATCTTTTCCAGTAACCCTCTGGAGGGGGTAACGGTATCATTGAACTGATGAAGTTGATTCTAGGTAGTACATCCATCTTAACTATTGATACCCTTGCCTGTACTGAGTTTTTAAGTTTTGCCCACCTGTCCAGGTCGTCTTTGATTTTGTTCTGTATTTTTGTGTAATTGTGCTTCACCGTTTGTCTTATGGTGGGAAATATTTCCACTCCCAAGCATCTAAAATGTTTTACCATGGGTATCTCACCTGGGAGGGTTGTATCTTTTTTTGCCTGGGTGTTAAGTGGAAGGAAAGCCGACTTCGGCCAATTTATTTTAAATCCCGATAAATCACCAAAGTTCTCTATCAACTTGAGTAGATGAGGCAATGTGGTGTTGGGGCTTTGCATGAACAATATTACGTCGTCCGCATATAAACTAATTTTATGTTGTGTGCCCTTGATTACGATTGGTTCTATGGATTGGGATTGTCTTATATATTGTGCTAAAGGCTCTAATGATAGATCGAATAGTCCGGGACTAAGAGGGCAACCCTGTCTGGCTGAGCGTGATACCGGAAAGATTTTGGAGATGAATGTACCTGTTGTAATCATGGCCGATGGGTCTTTGTATAATACTTTAATCATATCAATGAATCCTTTTCCTAACCCCATCCTTTCTAATACTGCCCATAGATACGACCATTCCAGCCTGTCAAAGGCTTTCATAGCATCCAGGGACAGCATCGCCTTAGGTATGGTGTCTTCTTTGTCTGCATCTAGTACGTGCAGTATTCGTCTTATGTTATCAGTGATCAGGCGACCTCTTATGAAGCCAGTTTGGTCCGGATGAACTAAAGACGTCATATGCTTTTGTAATCTGATGGCTAATACCTTAGAGTACAGTTTGACATCGGTTCCGAGGAGGCTTAAGGGTCTGTAACTACCGCACTCGGTGGGGTCTTTGTCTTTTTTGAGAAGTACTGAAATGAGTGCAATATTGTCGTGTTTATGGAAGCTCCCCTCCTTGACTGAGTATAAGATCATATTTAGTAATAAGGGTCCAATTATGTCCCAACAAGAAAGGTACATTTCTGATAGGATACCGTCTCTTCCAGGAGCCTTACCATTTTTCATTTCGGATATGGCCTTCTTGAGTTCCTCTAGTGTGATCGGTGCTTCTAACTGTTTAGCGTCATCCTCCGAAAGTTTAGGGAGAATAATTTGATTAAGATATGTGTCCATTTTGTTTTGATCAAAGGTCGTTTCTGATTTATATAAGTCGGAGTAGAATTCTTTGAATGTATCGTTTATTATTTTGGGGTCTGTTTCAAGTACTTGTTGTTTTCTAATGGCAGTTATATCTGCAAATTTTGCATTAATTCTTAATCGCATGGCTAATAGGTGACTAGGTTTAGAACCTTGGGAGTACTGCTGTTGTCTTGTGCTGCGTATTTGCATTTCCGATTGTTGTCTGTATATGGCATTGATCTCTGTTTTTAGTACGTTAACTTGATTTTCTAGTCTAGTTGAGTTGTTGTATTTTAAAGAATTAAATAACGTTGAGTAAAGCGTTTCCAGTTCAGACAGTTTTGTGCATTGATTCTTGCGCATTATGGAGGAAAATCTATCAGTGAAATCCTTGATCATACCCTTTACCGACATCCATATTATTCTGGGGTCTTGCACAGAGTTTGCATTCTCCCGTAGGAATACTGTGAGAGCTTCTTTGAGTTGTGTAATGAATTCCTTGTTATTAAGCAGCATCGAATTAAAACGCCATCTTGGGGCCCGGGAAGATAGTATACCAAATGTTGCTTTTAGGAGTAAATAACAGTGATCTGATAGTGCATTGGGTATCATTTCCACTTCATATTTATCAAATAGTCTCGGGGATGCAAAGACATAATCAATTCTGGATAATGTGTTATGTCTCGCCGATCGACAAGAGTACTTTCGGGTCGTGGGATTAAGTGAACGCCATAAATCATTTACACCTGTAATCTTTGACCAATCCTTTAATGCTTTAGATGAATTTTTTTGTTCGCTGGAAAAGGCGAGGTAAGATTTGTCCATCCTTGGATTCCAAATGGCATTAAAATCCGCACCTATTATAAATGAGTAATCGGGATGGTTTAACATTTCATCGGTTAGTGTAGTGAAGAAACCCTCTTCGTACAAATTTGGGGCATATACCGCTGCCAACGCTATTTTCCTGTTATTGTGTACAATCCTAGCTATAGTTATACGCCCCTCCGCATCCGACCATACCCCCTTTAATTCGATATTTAACTTACGTCTGACGACTATGGCTACACCTCGAGTTCTCGTACCAAAAGAAGAGTGACTAATATTATGGTATGTGTTATCCGCTAACATATCTATGTCTTCCTCTAAAATGTGCGTTTCGCTTAGTAGAGCCACGTCCACATGTTCTTTTTTCATCAGTGTGAGCACGCTTTTGCGTTTGTGTTGTTTGTTTATCCCACCAGTGTTCCATATCATTATATTCAAACTAGCCATAATCTATGCATGTTTTTGTGTAGTTTTTGGTAATGCTTCTGGAGTGCGAAGCTACAATAGATGTACATCCAATTATTGAGGTCCCGTTGAGAGCCGAGCTTAAAAACATATATATATACAAATAAAAATCCCCTATTTTCCCCTCACCCAGAGAGTCGTACAGGCCTGTGTTCCAAAAACACATCCTCTGCGTATGACTCCCTCCCTTAGGCCACCGGATTGCCCAAACTGAGCTTTGTAATCCTAATCTTCCTATGCTAATTGCCATAGGATCTAACATTTTCATTCTAATACAATAGAATGTCGCTTTTGGTCTTGCGCCTTCCCTTACTGTAATGAAATATTATGAAAAATGAAAAAAAAAAGAATAAACTTTCATCGATATATTCATTTGAACCCTCTACTAACTTATGTAGGAAACATCAGAAAAAAGGAAAAGATTGTAGAGAAACATTAACACCTTGAAGAACAATGGGAAAGAACAATGTAAGATAAAAGAGAGAGAAAAAAAAGATAAAAATAAGGAGTGGGAGATAGAATAAAACTCAACGTGGAGAAGCCACTAGAACATAATTGAGTAATTAAATAAAAGAGAAAAACAGAGCCTTTTAGAGCTACAATGTGCCAATCTCTACATCAGTGGAGTGATTACTTAAATTGTTAGAATAACCTTGTTGTGCTCATACGTTTAGCTGTGGTTGATTTTTTTTTTTTTAAGTTTTATTAAGGCCTGATTAAACTTCAGTCAATTGATCATATGCTTATGCTTTTACACACCGGATGTTAATGTTAGAGTTGCAAGCCTTCGTTGTTATGGTGCATTATATTCTAGAAGGTTGTAGAATACACTATACTAACAGACTGTTGTTATGTTCCAGAATGATCTTCCTACCCAGGGTTCATGACTACTAGTATTTTCGGGAGATTTCTAAGTGACCCAGAGCAGTCGAGCGATAAGCCCAGAATATTCCAGATTGTTCTTATTGTCAATGATATGTTCTTGTCTCCACGGAGACCAGAGGTCTGAAAATATAATGCATTACGAATCATATTATACACAATATGCCTTGGTGTAGCCGGCATGCATATCATCTGCTACTTTTGTTGAGCCCAGATAAAGTCATTCTAATACTGATATACACAGAGAAAGAGAGAGATGAGAAGGCTTATCTGTTTTCAGACAGTGTTTCGTTCTGCCTTGGGGGTTCTGCTCCATGTCGATTCCAGTATTCCTTGGCTTCTTTAGGCGTGTGTAATCCTACCCTACGGCTGTCCCTGCCCACGATCGATAACAGTGCCGGGCAGTGGCGGACTGGCCATCGGGACGTTCGGGACGAATCCCGATGGGCCGGAACCAAAGTGGGCTGGTCCAAAAAAAAAAAAAAAAAAAAAAAAAAAATTAATTTTTTATACTTTTTTTTTAACTTTTTTTTTTTTAAACTTTTTTTTTGGGCCAGTGTGTGGGCCAGTGTGTGGGCCACTAATGTGGGCCGGTGTGTGGGCCAGTGTGTGGGCCAGTGTGTGGGCCAGTGTGTGAGTCGGTGTGTGGGCCACTAATGTGGGCCAGTGTGTGGGCCGGTGTGTGGGCCAGTGTGTGAGTCGGTGTGTGGGCCACTAATGTGGGCCAGTATGTGGGCCGGTGTGTGGGCCGGTGTGTGGGCCAGTATGTGGGCCAGTCTGTGGGCCGGTGTGTGGGCCGGTGTGTGAGTCGGTGTGTGGGCCACTAATGTGGGCCAGTGTGTGTGCCGGTGTGTGGGCCAGTGTGTGGGCCAGTGTGTGGGCCGGTGTGTGCGCCGGTGTGTGGGCCAGTGTGTGGGCCAGTGTGTGGGCCAGTGTGTGGGCCAGTGTGTGGGCCGGTGTGTGCGCCGGTGTGTGGGCCAGTGTGTGGGCCGGTGTGTGGGCCAGTGTGTGGGCCGGTGTAGTGTGTGGGCCGGTGTAGTGTGTGGGCCAGTGTGTGGGCCGTATGTGGGCCGGTGTGTGGGCCATTATGTGGGCCGGTGTGTGGGCCAGTGTGTGGGCCGGCAATAAAACAATAAACAAGTTGCATAAACTAAATCAGATTAAAAATGATCACAGTTCTGGTTTGCCTTAAGATGCAGTTTAAGATGGGTCTTGAACATGGAGTATGTAGGGCACTCTCTAATCACAACTGGTAGGCTATTCCAGTAGTTACCACTTTTAACAGAGAACACAGTTTTTGCAATGGTAGTATACCGAAAAGGCACCTTACAGTCCCCTCTACTGATGGCCCTGGTGGTAATGCCAGTGTCTGCTTTCTGTTGGATGAACTCATTCAATGGGGGAGGGGCAAGTCCACGCAGAACCTTGTACATGAAGCAAGTATATTTGAAAACTTGGAAATTCTCGAAACTTAGCATGTTATGTTTTTTTAAAACATTACAGTGATGAAATGAAATTGGTTTCCTATCAAATACTTTTATGGCTTTTTTGTAGAGTAATTCTATTGGTGTAAGAGTAGTGACATATGAAAGAGACCAGTTGATAAAACAGTACTCGATGTGTGATAAAATCATTGAATGCAGAAACATCCTTGCAGCATTAACTGGCAGGCAGGGCCTGATCTGCCTGAAGTTTTCGATGTTAAACTTGACTGTGTTTGTCACTTTCTTCACATTACTTTTTGAAGGTCAATGTAGAGTCCAATGTGACCCCAAGATACTTGAATTAATGTACAATGTCCAGCTCCGCCTCTCCCAGAAACACATTAGAGTGAGTGACCTCTACTGGTGACTTTGTGAACATCATACACACTGTTTTCTTGGTGTTAAGTGAAAGACATGCTTTTGTTAGCCAGTCTTGAATGAGACATGAGACATCAGTGAATGAGATTCACGTTTCCTCCCAACCGCGAGTAGGCCTAGAAGCGCAGAAATGGAGAATGCAAAAAAAGAAAGGGTGGAGCTGAAAAAGCTAGAATTGCTAGTAAAAGACGCAGAACAATGTTCTAAAATTACAGACATGTTTAGTAGAGGAAGGGCTGGCGTTAGAGTAGCTGCTGCTGCTAATGATGATGAAGTTCAAGTGGAAGGAACCAACAGTAACATGACAGGTGCGTGCAGTAGCCTAGTGCATATTCTACTGTTGGTGTGTGCCGGTTCATGGGGGCTAGCTAGCCTATACTAGTTCTTGCAGTGATTTCAGTCATTCTATTACAAGACAATGTGCTTTCCGTATTCCTGATTCCTTACAGCACGTGGACGTAAATAGTCGTGACTCGTGACGTTTTTTCTCTGACTAAAAGTTTAGTTAGCAATGTTAGGACTAGTGCCCACCACAGCATCAGAAGCTAAAGTGCTAACCTAGAGAGCCAATCAGAACCTAGGACGGGCTGCAAATTAATTGGCTACTAATATTATAATAGTAAATACTCAAATAAAATACTATTATGTTCCCTTTCAAATTTTCATGTTGATATAATATTGGTAATCTAATTGATTGAATTGATTAGTTGCCATTTTACATGCTTAAATAAGATGTACCTTAGAATTCCCAACAGTTAGCCATGTTCTCGATTAGTCTCATCTACATGTTTGTAGATAACCACAGCTAACTAGCTTAAGCTAACAACTAGGTCAACTACTACCCCGTAGTTAAACAAATGTGATTGCATATAACAGCTAACTGCTACAGCTAAGTTGGTAGTTAGCCTATTCCATTAATGTTGAATGTATTTATGAAGGTTGTTGATGGTGGTTGGCGCTGAATAGCAGACATGATTCCGTCAGTCTGCCACAGGAAAGCTGTGTTTGCTGATGCTGCTCACGACCACCAGTAGCGTATGACTGTGTGAGTGTGAATGCTTGATGGTTTCTGTGAAGCGCTTTGTGGAACAATGCTGATATACAGTTAAGAATGAGTAATTCGCTTTTGGTTTTTAAGAAAATGGTTTGTAAAGCTATTTTTGAAAACTACAAGGGTGAATAATACTGTTTTTTTTTTGCTATTTTCTTTTAGAATACTGTTTTGGAGTCTTAATTTTTTAAATTTTTGTTAAGAATATAGGACAGGCATAGGCTATATAAGCATTGCTTCAGTCTGTACCTTCTCAGTCACTGTAAAATCAAATATTGTTAAATGATGGTGTATATTGTATTGTGTGAGATGATGACTGAATAAACTACTACTACTACTACTACTACTACTACTACTACTACTACTACTACTACTACTACTACTACTACTACTACTACTACTACTACTTTGGGTGTTTTCAAAAGGCTGAAAAACGCTGTATGAATTCAAGCCATTATTATTGATTGGTGATGTTCTTCTTATGCAGTTGACTCTGAGGAAAGAGAGAGCGCCCAGTCCAGCACAGCTGACCCTGAGGGGAGAGAGAGTGCCCAGTCCAGCACAGCTGACCCTGAGGGGAGAGAGAGAGCCCAGTCCAGACAGACAGACACACAGAGAGAGAAAGAGAGAGAGAGACACAGAGAGATACACACAGAGAGAGGGAGAGACACAGAGAGAGAGATACACACACACACACACACACACACACACACACACACAGAGACACATACACAGAGAGAGAGAGAGAGAGAGAGAGAGAGAGAGAGAGAGAGAGAGAGAGAGAGAGAGAGAGAGAGAGAGAGAGAGAGAGAGAGAGAGAGAGAGAGAGAGAGAGAGAGAGAGAGAGAGAGAGAGAGAGAGAGAAAACAAGCTCTTGGAATGGGTGTCTGGGAGGAAGTGGGGGGTCTTTCGATGTTGATTAAACGGCAAGCAACTAATGTCATGAGTGCCAAATTAAAGGACAATAAATCCAATCTAACTGAAATTGTCTAGCACAGACCTTTTCTATGGATCAAAACCTCAATATTATTATGGTGTAGTTAATACTTCATGTATCCTTAATCCCTAGGCTAATGAGGCACTAAGATGTTAGTAAAAAAAAAACATATGCCAATGACAGGAAGTAACGGTATATATATGTGTGTGTCTCTGTGTGTGTGTGTGTGTGTGTGTGTGTGTGCACTGTGCATGAGTGCACATCTAGGGGCGGTGTGTAGATTTGGTCTCCCTGATGTTGACTCCTTAGCCACAGCCTTGGGTTGTTTAATACTGGACAAGTGTTTCATAACGGCCGTTGTGTGGGCCGGTTTCGGAGCCGGTGCGTGGGCCGGTGCGTGGGCCGGTGTGTGGGCTGGTGCGTCTGAATGTCCCGGGCTGAATTTGTGTCCCAGTCCGCCACTGGTGCCGGGTATGCTAGCCTTGGTCTGAGGCCAGACATGAACAATTTCTGCATCACCTCCTTGTAGGGGAGACGCCGAGCGATGGCCTCTTTGCAAAGATCCTTGTAGATAAATATTGAGTGTTCACCATGTTTCAGCTTCCCCCTTTGGATGCGAGCAATTTTGATGATGTCATCTCTTATTGCCGTCTTCCGCAGAGTCCCCCCCCCCCCCCCCCACCTCCAATGTACAGCCCTCACCCAACCCACCCAACCCCACCCCACCCAACCAACCTCCTCCAATGTACAGTTTCTATGCCAAATGTATATACACTCCTTTTCTGGACACTTTTGTATCACAAACAGTACTGTATTTGCAAATCTGATATGTCATAAATGTATAGATGTAGCAGTACTGTCTATCTGTATGTCATGTATGTCATATATGTTATGATGAATTGAAAATGGGGGACCCTGATGTAAACAAGACGAAAGTCTTTCTCTGGTCTGCATCCCCTTAACAATTGTATGTATTGAGCTGTACTGTACTGTACCCATTCTGCAATCTGTTAATAAACTTTTCAATCAATCAATCAAAACAATGATGACTCTTGGCCCGTTGCTTCTTTGATCCCGAGTACCGATTCTGTAAGCTTGGTCCACTGTCGGCACTGTGTTTAGAAAGTTGTTACCCAAAATCTCTGATAGCACTGTTGGAAAGTTGTCGTCTGCGCAATTGACTGCTTCATCAAGTCCTACAATGCGGATGTTATTTCGCCTGTAGTAGCGTTGGGTTTCGAGTAGCCTCTCCATCGCTTCATCTTTAACATCTTGTATTTTCCTCCGGCATGCCTCTTCCACCCTTTTTATCTCCTTTGTTACCTCTGTCATGCCAACGTTGATGGTGTTCTCGTTCACTTTGACTGCCCGTGTAATATCTGTCACCGTATTCTCCACTGTCGTGATTCGCTCGGACTGTACAGCGACCGCTTTCTTAACTTCTTCTAATTTAGCATCGATGTGTTCAAATTTAGAATCGATGTGTAATTTGAAAGCGACCATCTGTTCTTTCATCAGGATAGTCAGTGAGTTGAAGTCGGGTGGTGTAATTGCACTGCTTGTGTCAGTTGGTGATATGGGTGCAGTGAGGGATCCGATGGATTTGTTTACAATTATCTTCTCAAAATCACCTGCTTTATCTCTCACGGTACTTTTTCCTGTCGTTCCTGTTATGTTGACATCTATTGTCTCCCTCTCGGGGCCAATAGTCGATGGTCCCGGTGTATTCTCCTCTATATTCCCCTCGTCGGGGCTTGTCACCGACGGATCTGCAGCAACGCCGCCTGTTATTTTTTTTAAACGTGTTTCAATCTGCGCCGTTAGAATTGCTGTTTCTTGTTTCTTTCCAATCTTCTTCTTTTCCTTATCCATGTTGTCTTTTGATATAGTTAGTAGAAGGTCTTATCAATACATACGATGTGGTCTAATCTCTTTTGGTATTGTCCAAATAAGGTTTTTAAACTAAATTAACGTTAATGGGAGCGGAGCTATTACCAAATGCGTGCGCTACATAATGCAGCTAAACCGGAAGTCTCTCTTATTTTCAGCTTTTATAGTTTCACAAACACACATCAAGACAAATCACAAACACAAAAAAAATAAAAAATAAATAAAAAGAACACAAACAGTATGTTGCCAGACACTGTCACATCAATGAACAAACACCATGTCATATGCTATACACTAAGGACTCAAGGGGCTGATTCTCTGACATATATACACATATATGGTAGTATAATATATACACACATATATATACACATATACATAGTAATGTTGTCAAAAATATCGGAAAATCGACACATATCGATTCTGATTCTGAATACCCAAAACTGTTTCAATACTCATTTTCCGAAATATCGAACCTAATCATTCATAAAAAAAATAAAATAAAAGGAAGTTGCATTGTTCACTTCAATACCCGCAATAGTACAGAAGTCCACACACACACACATGTGCATTCAGTTAAGTCGGAACATGACTGCAATACAAACAGTTCAGCCCGTCAGGCACATGCAACACAGACCACAGTGTTTACATCTGTCTGCCTGAGAAAACACCATGTTCTGCAACAAAAACGATTGAAGTGAGATGAACAGTTATTTCCAAATGTGTGATCTAAAGATAAACAAAGGGTTTCAAAAGTGCCATATCTATCCTCTCCTACAGTACCAGAGAGAAGCTGAGGAGAACCAACCAGCAACAGAAGCAAAACCTATCAAAAAAAATAATTATTTAAGATTGAACCTTTTTCCCCGTGGTATCGAAAATGGTATCGAACATCGATACTCCCCAAGGTATCGCATCGAAGCTCGAAATTCCAGTATCGTGACAACACCAATACATAGTACAGAAAATACACAGGAGGACATTGAGAAGCACTTATGTTCTAGCTAAGCATTCCAAAAAGGGACCCCATATAATTTCAAATTTGTTCGAGGTCTCAGACCTACTGTGACGGATGCTTTCCAGCTGCAGAGAGGAGACCATCTCAGTGAGCCATCTTTTATAACTTGGAGACGACGTGTCTTTCCATTCCTTAAGGATAATTCTTTTGGCCACAGCCATACCAAACATCAGGGCCTCCTGCTCATTGTAAGGTAATTCCGCAGTGTTAGCTGAACAGCCGAGTAGAGCTAGAAGACAGTCTGGGGCAATCTATCTTTTATACGCCTTGGTGTACCAGTCAAAAATGCCTACCCAGTACTTAAATAGCTTGGGACAAAACCAAAACATATGTGAAAGATTACCCTCTGCGGACATGCAACGATCACAGAGAGGCGATACAGAGGGATAGATTCTATGCAGTTTGGTTTTAGAGTAATGTAGTCTGTGAATGACCTTAAACTGTATAAGTTGGACTCTGGCATTAATAGAACATTTATGTATCCTGCTATGTCCCTCCTCCCACATCTCATCAGAGATTTCCATACTAAGCTCTGTGGACCATACATCTTTAATGTGGTCGGAGGAAGCCATAGATTGGACCGAGAAATATGAAACAAAATCAGAGATCAGGTGTTTTGAAACTGGTGATCGGCTCATGAGATTATAAAACTGGTAATCAGCGGGACATGTCTCAAAGTCTGGGATATTACTGCAGACATACTTTCTAACCTGCAGGTAATGAAAGAAGTGTGAGCTTGTAAGATTAAACTTAGACTTAAGTTCGTTAAATGAGGCAAAGTGACGATCAACATATTGTGGCAACCCCAAGCCACCCCTGGGCTTGGTGATTGATGGGCGTTACGTGGCGACCCAATGGCTGGGCGCTGCCCATGTTTGGGCGTCCGCTTCCGGACGCACCTGTCACTAGAGAACCATCAGGAGTGATTATCGAATCACGGCGCGGTGCGCCTATTGGGGAGGGGGGACTTAACAGAGCCGAGGAGCCTCCTCTCAGTCCCCCGTAGCAGCGCAATGCGAGAGGCCACAGAGCGGAGACGCCGCCCGGCCGACAGATTAACGCCAGCAAGCGATCATTATTTAAATAGAAAATAAAGAGTATGATTTTGGGAACTGCAACCTGTCTGTGTGTTGTTTATTCTGCCACACCGACACCTGGAATTGCCACAGTGGTGGAGAGTGCGGGCAAAGTCTACTGGCAATAAGGGGTGCAGGATAAACAACGATAGACTTTATCGAAGTAGAATAAAAGAAATTAAAAAATATATAATAACGAAAAGAAGCATGGACGCGCTGGTGCAGCAGCTCGTACAGGCGAACCTGGAACAACAGGCCCGGCATGAAGAGGCCCTGCAAGAACAGAGGAAACAGACTGGGATGATCCATGCGGAGCTCCAGCGGATGGCCTCTCACCGGCGGGACGAAGGGCCCGCAGGGACGCGGCCTAACCCCGGGCGCTTCATCCCCAAGCTGACGGAGCTGGAGGATATAGAAGCCTATCTCCTAGCGTTTGAGCGCACCGCCGGCCGGGAAGGCTGGCCAGAGGACGACTGGGGGGGACTGCTGGCCCCCTTCCTGTCGGGTAATGCGCAAAAGGCCTACCAGGACCTGCCACCGGAGCAAGCCGAAAACTACACCCGGCTAAAGCAGGAGATTTTGGCCCGCTACGGCCATAGTCTGCAGTCCCGTGCGCAGCGGTTCCATGACTGGGTGTATGACGCACAGGCCTCCCCGCGCTACCAGATGCACGACCTAGTCCGCATAAGCCGAGCCTGGCTAATGACCGACCCCGCAGGGCCCACTGTCTTAGAACGGATTGTTATGGACCGCTTTGTTAGAGCCCTCCCTTATGACACGAAGAAGCAGGCGAGTCAGGCGGACCCCCGCTCCGTGGAGCAGCTAGTGAATATTGTGGAGGCCCACCAGGTAACGCGGGACTTACTCAAAGGGGGGCGAGGGGAAAAGCCAGAGCGGCTAAGAACGAGGAGGGGTCCCGACGAGCCCAGCCCAAGGGGCCGGGTAGGGAACGCAGGTGATCCCGAACTACCCCGAAGTCTTTGGTCCTGTTTGACCAGGACCAAAGACGCTGCTATGACTGCGGCGAGCCAGGGCATCTCTCGTGGAACTGCCCAGGCCGGGATGTGTCCATGCCATCGGCGGCAGCTTCAGACCCCCGCGGAAAGACGTGCAATTATGGCGCAGCCTGTTGGGCCCATAAGGAAACATCAGCGACACTTTTACCTGTGCGCGTCAACGATGAAGATGCAGTGGCGCTCCTGGACTTGGGTAGTGTCATAACGCTGGTTCAGCCCCATTTGGCACACTGCGACGCAGAGGCTCCGAAAGTGTCAGTGTCAGTGTCCTGTGTGCACGGGGACACAAAGTTGTATCCCACAGCGCAGATCACCCTGACAACCACCAAGGGGGTCTGCTCGATGACAGCCGGCGTGATACCCAACCTGCCGGTAGCGCTGCTGATTGGTCGAGACTGCCCCCTGTATCGCCAGCTGTGCTCAGCCGTCATCTCCCCGCGCACCCCACCCTCCACGGGTAAACCGAGGAAGAGGAAAGGATTACGTCAGCCGAAGGTGTGTGCTCTGAATGTAACGGGGAGTGAGACTGAGACGGCATCAGATGTGGGTGACGACGCGCCGGAGCCCCTGAATGTAACGGGGAGTGAGACTGAGACGGCATCAGGTGTGGGTGACGACGCGCCGGAGCCCCAAGCGGGCCCCGAGACGGATAGCAGTGACGAGGACCCATTTGCAGAGTTCCCCCAGGCGGACGAGGTGGGGAGGGACCTGGCGAGTCAGTTCGGAACGGCCCAGCTGGAAGACCCAAACCTAACGCAGGCCCGTGCGAATATCAAAACCGTAGATGGAAATCCAGTGGAGGGGGTGAGTAACCTGTCATATCCTCACTTTGCAATAAAAAGACAACTGCTGTACCAAGTCGTAAAAAAGATTGATGAGGTTAAAGAACTATTGCTGGTGCCGAAATTCTTTATTCCCACTGTACTACAGCTAGCGCATTCACATATCCTCGGAGCGCATCTGGGCGTGGACAAAACCATGGAGCGCATAAAGGCGTGTTTCCATTGGCCGGGCATGAAGAGAGCGGTAGAGGACTACTGCAGGAGCTGCCCAGAGTGTCAACGCGCAGCACCAAAGGTACACTATAAAAATCCTCTGATCCCACTGCCCATCATTGAGACCCCATTCTCAAGAATTGCCCTCGACATGGTGGGCCCACTAGTCAAATCGTCCCGAGGCCACCAGTATATACTGGTAATCATAGATTATGCAACACGTTACCCCGAAGCCATCCCGTTACGCACGGTGGCGGCCAAAATTGTGGCACGGGAGCTTGTTCATTTGTTTAGTCGGGTGGGAATTGCCGATTCCATTCTCACTGATCAGGGCTCGTGCTTTATGTCGCGGGTCATGAAAGAAATGTGCAAACTAATGAAAGTGGAACAGCTGCGAACCTCCATATACCATCCACAGACGGATGGGCTGTGCGAACGCTTTAACAAAACACTGAAAAGCATGCTAAGAAAGGTGATGGAGAAGGATGGGAAGAATTGGGATCAGTTGTTGCCCTTTCTGATGTTCTCTGTGCGTGAGGTCCCACAGGCTTCCACTGGCTTCTCACCGTTTGAGCTGCTCTACGCCCGCAAGCCACAGGGTCTCCTGGACATCGCAAAGGAGTTTTGGGAGGAACAGCCGTCGCCCCACCGGCCTCTCATAGAGCATGTGCAGGTGATGAGAGACAGGATGAAGGCGCTCTGGCCAGTGGTGAGAGAACATATGCAACAGGCCCAAGACGCACAGAAGCGCATTTATGACCGGGGCGCACAGCCACGGGAGTTTAATGTGGGGGACCGGGTCCTCGTATTGGTTCCGACAGCAGAGTGCAAAGGTCCACCAGCCCGACCGTAGGAAGCATTGACAGTTATACCATGTTAACCTGTTAAAGAATTGGCATGCCCGGGATGTGTTGCTCTCGCCCCCCCCCCCCCCTCTCCCCCCTTTTGCGCAGCAGGTGGCAGAGGCGGCCGATGTTCCCATCGGGGAACAGTTGTCCCCGACCCAACGGCAGGAGCTTCGGGAGCTGGTCCAACAGAACCGGGACGTGTTTTCGGCCACGCCGGGCCGCACCACATTGGCCCAGCACCACATTATTACCAGCCCGGGAGACAAGGTAAAGCTGAAGCCCTATCGTATCCCAGAGGCAAAAAGAGAGGCCGTAAGAAGAGAAGTGCGGGTCATGCTGGAGATGGGAGTAATTGAGGAGTCTCATAGCAGGTGGTCTAGTCCAATTGTTTTAGTGCCGAAACCCGACTCAACAACCAGGTTCTGCAACGATTTCAGGAAGCTTAATGACATTTCAAAGTTTGACGCCTATCCCATGCCTAGAGTGGATGAGCTCATTGATAGACTGGGCCAGGCCAGGTTCATCACAACACTAGATCTAACGAAGGGTTATTGGCAAGTCCCTCTGGCCCCCGCCTCGAGGGAGACGACGGCTTTCTCCACCCCAGACGGGCTGTTGCACTATAAAGTTCTCCCGTTTGGCCTGCATGGGGCGCCATCTACCTTTCAGAGGCTGATGGACAGAGTACTACGGCCCCATCGGGATTATGCAGCCGCATATCTCGATGACATTATCATTCATTCGTCAGATTGGGACTCCCACCTCCAAAAGGTGAGAGCGGTGTTGGGTGCCCTCCGGGAGGCGGGTCTCACCGCCAACCCAAAGAAATGCAGGCTGGGACTAGAAGAGGCACAGTACCTGGGGTTCACAATAAAAAAGGGTGTGGCCTCGCCCTTTAACCAAGAAGCAGGTCAGGACATTTAATGGGCTAGCAAGCTATTATAGGAGGTTTATCCCTAACTTCGCTGCTCGCGCTGCTCCCCTCACAGATCTGACCCAGGCGCGGCGCCCGTTCACGGTGAAGTGGACACCGGAGGAGGAGGCGGCGTTCGAGGACCTCAAGACGGCCCTCTGTTCGGGACCGGTGCTGGTCTCCCCGAACTTCGACAAGGAGATGACAGTACAGACAGATGCATCAGAGGTGGGACTGGGAGCGGTCCTCTCCCAGCAGCTGGAGGGTGAGGAACATCCAATCTTGTATGTGAGCAGGAAGCTACTGCCACACGAGCGCAATTATTCTGCGGTGGAGCGCGAAGGTCTGGCAATTAAGTGGGCACTGGAGACGCTCCGTTATTATCTGCTGGGGAGGTGCTTCACGCTGGTGACGGATCACGCCCCCCTCGTCTGGATGGCCAAGACAAAGGGGACCAATGCCAGGGTGACTCGATGGTTTCTGGAGTTACAATCGTTTAACTTTTCTGTCATCCACAGGTCCGGGGTGGCGCATGGCAACGCAGACGCCCTCTCCAGGGAGGATGCCTGTTGGGCGTAGGACGCTCTTCCCCGACGGTCGGAGCTGGAGCGGGGGTACTGTGGCAACCCCAAGCCACCCCTGGGCTTGGTGATTGATGGGCGTTACGTGGCGACCCAATGGCGCACCTGTCACTAGAGAACCATCAGGAGTGATTATCGAATCACGGCGCGGTGCGCCTGTTGGGGAGGGGGGACTTAACGGAGCCGAGGAGTCTCCTCTCAGTCCCCCGTAGCAGCGCAAGGCGAGAGGCCACAGAGCGGAGACGCCGCCCGGCCGACAGATTAACGCCAGCAAGCGATCATTATTTAAATAGAAAATAAAGAGTATGATTTTGGGAACTGCAACCTGTCTGTGTGTTGTTTATTCTGCCACCCCTACACCTGGAATTGCCACATATAGATCTTTGATAGTGGCCAGTCCCTTTCCCTTCCATAGTGAAAAAACAATATCAGATTGACCAGGGGGAAAATTATGATTATCACATATTGGAGCATATGCCGAGGTTGAAGGTACTTTGAAAACCCTTTTGATTTGACTCAGTATTCTCAGTGAGTTCCGAAGGATACAATTGTTGAGAGCCATCTTATTAATCGTATCACACTTAGAAAATAACATTGCAGGAAGAGAGCTTTTTAAGTTCACATGCGCCTCCATGTCTAGCCACCTGGGGGCGTCCATGGCTACTGTAGCATCACCTATGAAGTAATCTTGCCAGAAGGTCATGGCCCTTGCATTAGCAGCCCAGTAGTAGTGCTGGAATACCGGCAGGGCCAGCCCCCCCATATGCTTTGGCTTCTGCAAGTGTGCTTTTGAAATACGGTGTGCTTTATAGCCCCAGACAAATGGCAGAAGTATAGTGTCTATCTGTTTAAAGAAAGAGGCAGTCAAAAAAATAGGCACGCTCTGAAAAAGGTAAAGGAACCTGAGGAGAACCACCATTTTTATGACATTCACGCGCCCCACCAAAGACACTGGCAAAATTCTCCAACTCTCCATATTTTTCTTCAATTTTGAGACCATTTCACCAAAGTTCAGTTTAAATCAATAGGGTCCAGCTGCAGACTCGGAGCCTCGGTCCAGATTGATACTTCCGCCCTGCCACAGGACTATTAGTCCTGTGACAGGGCTATGCGCTGATTGGCGGAAAGTACGGAAGTATCTCGAAGTACGTCTGACGTATCTCGAATTACGTCTGACGTTTCTCTACGTTTAGCGAACATTAAACGTTGTATTCATAAAATAATATAAAATCAGCAGCATGGGGAGGGCCGGGGGGAGGGGAGGTACAGGTAGTAGAAGACATAGAGGTACAGGTCACATAATTATAGTACAGTGGAGAAGTAAAAATAGAATAAAAAGGCAGTGTAAACAATATACAATATTATTAACTCTAATAATAACACGCCTCGCGGGCTCATTATAATAGAGCCGTGGGTCTGCATTGTATAGAGCGGATCCCCCGGCCGTATTCAAGCACTGGAGCGCTTTGCGATGGATCAAACTGTATTAATATAGTAGTTGGCTAGTTGCGCGCTTCTGGCCACCTCCCGCAGTGCGCGCATACACACATACTGTCTGTAGCTATACAGTACGTGCTTAATTATTTGTCAAGAGCCAATCGCACAGGTTGCCTCATCTCATCTGGCTCTGCAAATAGATCTAGAGTCTGAATATCATATATAGCCTGCTGATGATCTCTCTCGAGTCAAATCCATTCTGAGAACGGAATGCAGTGCCCGCGACGAGGGTCTTGATTGATTGATTGATTGATTGATTGATTGAAAATTGTATTAACAGATCATGCTGGACCTACAAAAGGCCTTTGACACTGTCAATCACTCCATTCTTGATTGAACATTTTATTAACAGATTGCAGAATGGGTACAGTACAGTACAGCTCAATACACACAATTGTTAAGGGGATGCAGACCAGAGAAAGACTTTCGCCTTGGGGGGGGGGTCGGGTAGGAGGGGTGGGGGACACTGTACAACTGTACAAGCAAAACTGTACATTGGAATATTGACAAAACCATACTTGGTCATTTACTGTACATTGGAGGGGGTTGGGTTACAACACAGGAGCAGAGTATAAACAACAGTACAGGAATGAGAAACAGTACTGTACTGTTGTTTATATATGCTCCTGTGTTGTAACCCAACCCCCTCCAATGTACAGTAAATGACCAAGTATGGTTGTCAATATTCCAATGTACAGTTTTGCTTGTACAGTTGTACAGTGTCCCCCCCCCACCCACCCCTCCTACCCGACCCCCCCCCAACCACCTCCAATGTACAGTCCCCCCCCCCCACCTACCCAACCTCCTCCAATGTACAGTTTCTACGTCAAATGTATATACTCTCTTTTCTGGACTCTTTTTGTATCACAAACAATACTGTATTTGCAAATCTGGTATGTCATAAATGTATAGATGTAGCAGTACTGTCTATCTGTATGTCGTGTATGTCATATGTTATGATGAATTGAAAATGGGGGACCCTGATGTAAACAAGACAAAAGTATTTCTCTGGTCTGCATCCCCTTAACAATTGTGTGTATTGAGCTGTACTGTACCCATTCTGCAATCTGTTAATAAAATGTTCAATCAAGAATGGAGTGATTGACAGTGTCAAAGGCCTTTTGTAGGTCCAGCATGATCTGTTAATACAATTTTCAATCAATCAATCAATCAATCAATCAATCAATCAATCAATCAATCAATCAATCAATCAATCAATCAATCAAGACCCTCGTCGCGGGCACTGCATTCCGTTCTCAGAATGGATTTGACTCGAGAGAGATCATCAGCAGGCTATATATGATATTCAGACTCTAGATCTATTTGCAGAGCCAGATGAGATGAGGCAACCTGTGCGATTGGCTCTTGACAATAAATTTTGCACGTACTATATAGCTACAGACAGTATGTGTGTATGCGCGCACTGCGGGAGGTGGCCAGAAGCGCGCAACTAGCCAACTACTATATTAATACAGTTTGATCCATCGCAAAGCGCTCCAGCGCTTGAATACGGCCGGGGGATCCGCTCTATACAATGCAGACCCACGGCTCTATTATAATGAGCCCGCGAGGCGTGTTATTATTAGAGTTAATAATATTGTATATTGTTTACACTGCCTTTTTATTCTATTTTTACTTCTCCACTGTACTATAATTATGTGACCTGTACCTCTATGTCTTCTACTACCTGTACCTCCCCTCCCCCCGGCCCTCCCCATGCTGCTGATTTTATATTATTTTATGAATACAACGTTTAATGTTCGCTAAACGTAGAGAAACGTCAGACGTAATTCGAGATACGTCAGACGTACTTCGAGATACTTCCGTACTTTCCGCCAATCAGCGCATAGCCCTGTCACAGGACTAATAGTCCTGTGGCAGGGCGGAAGTACCAATCTGGACCGAGGCTCCGAGGCTGCAGCTCGACCCTACTCGTTTAAATAGGAGTGTGGGATCCTTTGGTATAACAACTCCCAGATAGGTGAAGTGGTCATGTTCTATTTTACAGTAAAGGAAGAGTCTAGGCTCCCTGAGATGGGCATGAACACACTTTTCTCCCAGTTAATGGAGTAACCAGAGAAAGTACCAAACTGCCTGATTAAATCTAGGAGGCATGGGACGGAGGAGGCAGGATCAGCAAGATACAGGACCACATCATCCGCATATAGCGAGATACGGCTCTCATACTTTCCCAACTTTATTCCTGTGATGTTGGGATGACTCCTGATACTGATAGCCAGGGGTTCGAGGGCTAAATTGAAAGGTAAGGGACTAATACACCATCCTTGTCGGGTGCCTCGATGGAGTGGGAAGGAGTCAGATCTATCAGAATTGGTAAGAATGGAAACTCTCGGATGAGCATACAACATTCCAATAAGAGAACGAAACCTGTCACCGAAACCAAAGTGCTGGAGGACACTGAACATATATTTCCATTCGTTCTGGTCGAATGCCTTTTCAGCGTCAAGTGATATGATCGCCGGCATAGTGTCCTTTCTTTGGTTAGAGTACAATATGTTTAGTAATTTCCGAATATTAGAAAAAGCAAGCCTGCCAGGAATGAATCCCGTTTGGTCGGAGTGGATGAGAAATCCGACATGCTGAGCCAACCTAGTGGCCAACACCTTGGCAACTGTCTTTTGGTAAAAATTTAACAAACGTATAGCCCGGAACACTGCTGGATCCGTCCCATCCCTACCTTTCTTGAGTAAAAGGCACACATTCGCTTCGTAAAGGGAGTCAGGGAAGACATTATTAGTGATAGAATGTTGAATCATTCTAAGAAGTAGAGGGGCCAAAATGTCACTGTAAGCTTTATAAAACTCCGCCCCATACCCATCCGGGCCAGCGGCCTTCCCACTAGGGAAAGACTTTATTGCACTTGTTATTTCCTGCAGGCTGAAATCAGCATCTAGCTCATCCCTTGCCTTATCACTAAGCACTGGCATATCAATATTGTCCAGGAAGCTCTCAACCTCAGAGTCTGGGGCATGGCATCTAGAGGTATAAAGGCCAGTATAAAATTCTTTAAAACGGTCATTTATGTCTTTAGGGTTAGTCAGCAAGCTGCCCGATATAGATTTGATATTATGAATTGCCTGGCTGGCCTGTACACCCCTCAGCTGCCTAGCCAACAGTCTGTCTGGTTTATCACTTAGTTCAAAGTGCTTCTGTCTGAGTTTAAGGAGGAGGGTACTAACCTGCTTGCCCAGAATAGAATTGTATTCATACTTCAATTTTAAAATGTTATTTAGGTCCATTTGGGATTGTGATAGTCTGTAAACCTGCTCCAGCGAGGGGAGCCGTGCCTCAATCTCAGCCAAACGCTTACGTCTTTCTCTCTTTCCAAAGGCTTCATAAGATATAATGTGCCCTCTCAATACCACCTTAAGAGACTCCCACAGTGTAGTGTCGGAGACATCACCGGTATCATTAGTCTCCATAAACTCAATGAGTCGAGATCTCATTTGATCCCGAAATGCTTTCTCCGAGAGCAAAGAGGGGTTGAAGCGCCAACTGTATCGTGTCTGTGGCAGTGCCAGCTTTACCAACATAGTGATTGGAGCATGATCTGAAATAAGGATGCTATGATATTTAGTTTGCAGCACACTAGAGATAAATTTAGCATCGACAAGAAAATAGTCTATTCTTGTATACGATTTGTGGACCTGGGAAAAGAAAGAATAATCCCTGTCTGTAGGGTGCTGCAATCTCCATATGTCAACTATGTTCATAGAACGCATTAAATTGTTTAGTACTCCAACGGAATTAATGGTCGGAGGCGGACGAGTGGACGTACGATCAAGATAGGGATCTAGATAGCAATTAAAATCTCCACCTAAAATCAAGTTGGTGGTATTCAGATCAGGGATTATGTCAAATATTTTACGAAAAAGGCTTGGGTCGTCAATGTTAGGACCATAAATATTCAGGCATGTTATTGGTAGTGAATTAATGCTACCAGACACCATGACATATCTGCCTCCGGGGTCGGAGACTACCGTGGTCATTTGAAATGGGACAGATTTACTAAATAAAATAGCAACCCCTCTTGCTTTGGAAGAAAAAGCAGATTGGTACACTTGTGACACCCAGTGCTTCCTCAGGCGCCTCTGTTCCGTTGGAGCTATATGGGTCTCTTGTAGAAATATAATATCTGCAGACAATGTTTTCAAATGAGCAAATACTTTTCCCCTTTTAACTGCACTACCCAATCCTTTAGTGTTCCATGACACCATCGTAATAGGCTTCTCACCCCCCGATATATTAACCCCTTGCGTCATCACGGCCAAGTGATAACAATCTTAATACAAACAGCATGGTATATGAAGTACATTTTAATCCATTGATCATCCACCTTCTTGAAAGAGACTTCAGATACAAAAATATAACAATAAGGACTGGCAACACGATGAACCCCCCACCCCCACACCGCCGCTTACCAAAACTGAACGGCAAAACCCCCATATACTCACGAAGACAGCTGGGCAAAAGAATAGGCATCGCATTGCACCGGTTAACGTTATAGTTACCAATATCTAGACAGCTGTCCCTCCACAACTCAGTGGATGAAAAATAATAAAGTGTTCACACGTGTCTTATGTTGAATAGTCAACAAATCAGCTTATATACAGTCAGCTTGAGACCGCCAGCTTGGGACCAGGTCCATCAGTTGAGAGAGTCTTGGAAAAGCGCACAGCCTCCTCCGGGGTGCCAAACATTGTGACAGTAGAGTTGTGCTCGACGCGCAACTTGGCTGGGAAGCGCAGGCTGTATTTCACATTTGCCTCTCGGAGGGTCTTCATCACATCACTGAAGGCTCTGCGCTGGGTCATCATGTCTGCTGTATAATCCGGAAAAATATACACTCTGGATCCTTTGTAGTAAAGAGAGCCGTGCTCGCGGCTGAGATGCAGGACCCGGTCCTTGTCATTGTCGTGGTGCATCTTGGCGATAATGGTGCGTGGTTTCTCCCCCTCAGCGGGCTTGGCTAGCAGGATACGATGGGCTCTGTCCACTTTAATTGGCTTGGTGAAGTTTTCACTGCCAAGTAGTTGCGGGACCAACTCGCTCACAAAGTCAGTAGGCCTTCCCTTCTCCTCGCCCTCTTTGATTCCCACGAATTTGAGTTTCAGCCGGTGGGACCGGCCCTCTAAGTCGTTGAGCTTAGCCCTGAGTTCTGTGTTTTCCTTCCGTAAGGATTTTGGGGATTCTTCCAGGAGTTTCAGACACGCGTCGTGGTCGTTCACCGTCACTTCTATCCCCGTCACTAGCTGCTTCACGCTGTTCTGCTCGGACTGCAGGGATGCCAAAGTGGCTTCAAACTTGTCCAAACGGGATGTGATAGAGACTCGGGTCTCGTCCATCGCTTTCTTCAGACTCTTACCCTGGCTTTCAATTGCAGCCAGAATAGCAGCGCTGGCAGTGTCGTCAGATGTTTGGGCTGCTGCTGCTTGTCTCGTAGTGGCTATGCCTGTTTGTCGTTTGCCAGCTGCGGTTGCCTTTTTTTTGTTTGTTTGGCCTTTTCCCATCGGTAAATTCCATATAATCTCAACTTTCCACGGCGGTAGTGTTATATTTAGTCTGTTGATACTTTTGAAAGCAAACTGTTAGATAAACGTGTGTTTTTTATACCAAATTAGAAGTTGAGGAGGGAGCTCAGAAAAATGTGACTACTCCATTCACCGCTCACTAGCGCCTCCAGACTGTTCCATGTTTGACTGCCTTTTATGGACAGGACGTTTTGGCCAAACGTGGTCAGTCTACTTTGGACCATGCAGTCACCTCTGGTGTCTGACCTGGTGCAGAGTCCAGTGTTTCTTTTTTTGTAGATGAATTCCTGTACAGGAGGGGGAACTAATCCATGTAGACATTTGTAGATGAAACAAGAGCTTTTAAGACTTTGAAATTTTCAAAGCTCAAAAAGCTATATTGTTTCAAAATATTGCAATGGTGGTATGCCAATGGTTTCCTTGCAAATACCTTGATGGCTCTATGATAAAGCTGTTCGATGTGTTTCATGACAGTGACACCCGCAAATGACCAGTTTGTGATTGTGAAGCAGTATTCAATATGTGAGAATATCATGCAATGAAGATAAGTTTTTGCAGCATCAACTGTTAAAAAAGGCCGGATTTGTCTAAAATTAACTAAATTAAAATGAATTGTGTGTTTCACTTTTTTGACATGTTTCTTAAAGGATAGGTTCGAGTCCAAGATGATGCCGAGGTACTTGAAATGGGAAACCAATTCCAATTCCCCCCCCCCCCCCCCAGAAACACATTAGATCTTGTGATTCTGACTGGTCGTTTGCTGAACATCATGCATACCGTTTTTTTTGTATTTAGCAGTAGGCATGAGTTTTGCAACCAGTGTTGGACCTTGTTCATTGCATTTGAGAGGTTACATGAGATCAGGTAAGTTTTTTTACCATGTACAAAAATGACTGCGTCGTCAGCATACATCTGTACATTGAAGTCAGGGCATATGTCCGGCAGGTCATTGATGTACAGGGAAAACAGCAATGGCCCAAGGATCGATCCCTGCGGCACACCGACTGGATTGTCAAGATAAGGAGATTTGACACCATCAACCATGACACATTGTTTTCTGTTTGTTAGGTAAGACTTAAACCATTGAATTGTATCTGCAGAGAAATTGAAATGAGACAACTTTGCCAAAAGTACTTGATGG
The DNA here is from genome assembly GCF_963971535.1 of Notolepis coatsorum. NCBI lineage: Eukaryota > Metazoa > Chordata > Actinopteri > Aulopiformes > Paralepididae > Notolepis > Notolepis coatsorum. The sequence continues at coordinate 126,762,109 of NC_140170.1, read as the reverse complement.
TTGACAGTGTCAAACGCCTTTCTAAGATCCAGGAACACAGCACCTACATGGGTTTTTGTCCAACATATATTTAACCTTTTCAATAAAAACACAGTTTGCCGACTCAGTGGAGTGCTGAGCGCAGAAGCCAAATTGAAGTGGGTCGAGTGGGGTGTGACCTTTGTCCAGATGTTTAATCATAAGTTTCGACACCCACTTTTCAGCAACCTTAGATATGGTGGATAGGATGCTGATTGGCCTGTAGTTGGCTACCGACATCCTGCTACCAGATAAAAAAATTGGTGTTACCGTGGCCACCTTCCAGGAAGATGGTACCTCCTTTGAACTGATCGATTGATTCACTAATATGGTGATAGGTTTTACTAGAGCGTCGGAGTGTGTTTTTATAAAATCTGTGTCCAGGCCATAAGTGTCCCTGGCCTTAGAGCGAAGGTGAAGGCAAAAGGCAATTTTTTCTAAGAATATTACATACCGTACACTGCTTATAGTCTGTTTTTTTGTATATGAAAGGATTCAGCTATTAGTTCTCTGGATACAATGTGAATCATGGCATAATTTCTAAATACCCCTTTTCTTTCTGGCTTCTCTGTGTGAGAAGAGCTTTGGTTGACTGATCTGGTCACTTTAACATTTCTAGTTCTACTCATAGTGTTCTCATACAATACAGCTCAATACAGCTCATTGTCCACAGTTGTCATTTAAGGTTAATCACCAGCTACTTGACTAAGACTATGAATAAGAAATGTGATTAAATGGTTATGTAAAGGTGTAACAAGTGAAAAAAGTAGTAGAACGCACTCACCTCACTAGACTTGACACTGGGTGCGGTAACCTCTGATGTAAAGGTGTATAAATGGTAATGTAAAGGTGTATAAATAGTTATGTAAAGGTGTATAAATGGTAATGTAAAGGTGTATAAATGGTAATGTAAAGGTGTATACATGGTAATATAAAGGTGTATAAATGGTTATGTAAAGGTGTATAAATAGTTATGTAAAGGTGTATGGTAATGTAAAGGTGTATAGGTAATGTAAAGGTGTATACATGGTAATATAAAGGTGTATACATGGTCATGTAAATGTGTATAAATGTAAATGTAAATGTGTATAAATAGTTATGTAAAGGTGTATAAATGGTAATATAAAGGTGTATAAATGGTAATATAAAGGTGTATAAATGGTTGTGTAAAGGTGTATAAATGGTAATATAAAGGTGTATAAATGATAATGTAAAGGTGTATAAATGGTTATGTAAAGGTGTATAAATGATAATGTAAAGGTGTATAAATGGTTATGTAAAGGTGTATAAATGGTTATGTAAAGGTGTATAAATGGTCATATAAATGTGTATACATGGTAATGTAAAGGTGTATAAATGGTAATATAAAGGTGTATAAATGGTAATATAAAGGTGTATAAATGGTAATATAAAGGTGTATACATGATAATGTAAAGGTGTATAAATGGTAATGTAAAGGTGTATAAATTATAATGTAAATGTGTATAAATGGTAATGTTAAGGTGTATAAATGGTAATAATTATAAAGGTGTATAAATGGTCATATAAAGGTGTATAAATGGTAATATAAAGGTGTATAAATGGTAGGGCTGTCCCCGACTAAGGATTTGGATAGTCGACTATGATTGGCCAAAATTTGCCGTTAGTCGACTATTAGTCAAAATATATATATATATATATATATATATACTTTTTTTAAATATTTTTTTATCATTCCATTTGGGCTGTGGGGGTGCTTAATGTCTGAAGGAGTCGACTGAAGGCTTCTTGTCCTCTGCAAAAGCATGCAATTGGTCCACTGATGGATACATCTTGATATTTGTCTAGTCTAGTGTGTTCATTAGATGGGTGAAATCCTCTTTCAGTGCCTCTGTGCCTGTTTTCGTAGGCAGTTAGCCCCTGGTATGCGTGCCATTAGCGTTAGCCACGCTTCTAGGCCTCTTTTCTTTTGGAAAGAATAAAAAAAAAAATACAAAAATACAAAAAAAATATGTTAAGAGGTTGGCAGTTGACTACGGCTCCGTTCGACCGATTAGTCGACTAATCGACTAATAGGGGTCAGCCCTAATAAATGGTAATATAAATGTATAAATGGTCATGTAAAGGTGTATAAATGGTTATGTAAAGGTGTATAAATGGTTAATGTAAAAGTGTATACATTGATAATGTAAGTTGTAGGTGTTACTAAATGTTCCAAACATGTTCAAGCTTTTCCCCTGGTGGGGGGGGGGGGGGGGGGGGGGGATCAGTAGGTAACAATAATAATAAATAATAATAACTTTATTTGTATAGCACTTTTCATACAGAGGTTGCAGTTCAAAGTGCTTCACAACAGTAAAAAATACAGCCATAAGCGAGCATAAAAAGATAGACAGGTAGAATCACAGTGTTTCACATTAGGATCTAGCATCCCAATAGGCTCTCCGCTTACAGTTTTCAGTAACACAAATAGTAAAAATAGATTAAAATGATTCAGTTTAAAAATAGTAAAAAAAAATTATAAAATAGAACGGACATAAAAAATACAGGCATGAGCGAGCATAGCAAGATATGGCAAATCACAGTGTTTCACATTAGGATCTAGCATCCTAATAGGCTCTCTATTCAGTACTACTCCTGTAATTCCCAACATACTTCACAGTACATATTGCTGTAACTTTGTATTTTATTTTTTTATTATTTTTTAAACAAACATATAAACAAACATGACAACACACGATAAGATATACAAGCATTAATTGTCAGGGCACATCCAATGAGATCACCTTTTAGTTAGTTGTCTGTATATTGCTGTAACTTTAGTGATATTAGATCACAGGGACACGAACCCACACTGTAACTTTAGTGATACTACTACTACTACTACTGAGCATAACAATAGGACAGCAAGCCTGCAGTCTTGCTTGGCTTGACTGCAGCTAACATGAACTGAACCTCTACATGTAGTCATTAAAACAGTACATTATATTCAGTTGCGAGTTTCATTGTGTTTACTTACTAATGCAATATTCACATGGTGATATGATGGTACATCACGTATATTTATATACTGTTTATGTCATTAAAAAAAAATTCCTCCCTGGCTGAATTTCATTATGTTTTTTTTTTACCTTTATTTACCAAGGGTAGGTTCACTGAGCACATACACTCTTTTTCAGCAATGCCCACATTCACACAGTTAAATACATTTACACATGGGATGTTGTGATGTAGTCTATATGTAATATGGTATATTAAAAACATGCTGAATTTGATTGCCAATTATTTATGTCCTTGACCCTAGAGTCAAGTGTGTGTGTGTGTATGTGTGTGTGTGTGTGTGTGTGTGTGTGTGTGTGTGTGTGTGTGTGTGTGTGTGTGTGTGTGTGTGTGTGTGTGTGTGTGTGTGTGTGTGTCTGTGTGTGTGTGTGTGTGTGTGTGTGTGTGTGTGTGTGTGTGTGTGTGTGTGTGTGTGTGTGTGTGTGTGTGTGTGTGTGTGTGTGTATGTATGTATGTATGTGTGCTTATGCATGTGTGTACATGTGCCTGTGAGTGCAATTGCATACCAATGTGTATTTGTCTGCCTGTGTCCTTGTGTGTGTGATGAGAAAGAGTTGTTATTTGTTTGTAGGAATGTGTGTGTGTGTGTGTGTGTGTGTGTGTGTGTGTGTGTGTGTGTGTGTGTGTGTGTGTGTGTGTGTGTGTGTGTGTGTGTGTGTGTGTGTGTGTGTGTGTGTGTGTGTGTGTGTGTGTGTGTGTGTGTGTGTGTGTGTGTGCATACCATTGTGTATGTCTCTGTGTCCTTATGTTTCCACCGACCTATTTGCTTACAGTATAGCTGTGTGTGTTTGGTGAGCTGAGATATCTGGTGTGTGTCACGGTGTATCATAAGGGCATGATAAAGCTGAGCATAGTGTGCACACACCATAATACATAAACACACACACATGCACCAATATACATAAACACACACACACACACAGCAATATACATAAACACACACACACCAATATACTGTACACACGCACACACATACACACACACCAATATACATAAACACACACACACACACACACACACACACACACACACACACACACACACACACACACACACACACACACACACACACACACACACACACACACACACACACACACACACACACATGTCATGAGAGGCAGTAATGCTTGTCTTGTGTCTTCTGTTCAGACTGCATTCTTCCAGAAGGAACATTTTTGTAACCCAGTGTTGTGGAACTGGAGATGTTAATTGTGCGCATAATCAAATAATCTTGGTTGATACAAATGTATTGTTAAAACATGGTAAATCTAATACAATTTAGGTGAGGAGTTCGATAGAGGACTTGACATTATCTGGCCAGGAGAATTGGGTCAAGCATCCCCTCTCTCTGTGGGGTCACTTTACACTATCTGGGATGAAATGGGGCAGGGAAGGGATGAACATTGTACAGCCCTGGCCTATTTTATTTTATAATTCTATTCTATTCTATTGTACTTTTATTTTTATTTAGTTTATATTCCATTTATTTTATTCTACCTTTTATTTTATTCTACCTTAATTGTCTGTCTGTTAATGTTGCACCAATTACCACATCAAATTCCTTGTATGTGCAAACTACTTGGCAATAAAGACCTTTCTGATTGTGATTCTGACCAGGTGAGGGGTGAAGGAAGGGGGGTAGAGGGGGAGGGGTGAAGGAAGGGGGTAGAGGGGGAGGGGTGAAGGAAGGAGGGTACAGGGAGAGGGGTGAAGGAAGAAGGGTACAGGGGGAGGGGTGAAGGAAGGAGGGTACAGGGGGAGGGGTGAGGGAAGGAGGGTACAGGGGGGAGGGGCGAAATGGCCAATGTGTTCATTTCAGACAATTTATTCCACAGCAGAAAATAAGAAAGGATTTGAATAAGCCATCATTGGAGCAGCAACCAGTGCATTCGTACATCACTGTTGCAGGCAGCACAATGACTACTAATGTATGTTCTGTGCTTGAGTTTGATTTACTGTAATCCCACATATTCAGAGATGTAATCTGTTTGTATACCTGTCCATAACATCAACTCCTTAAAAACAACAACTCTTCACCGAGCATGTTTGTTTGAGGTTAAAGAATATTTGGGCACTAGCTTGGTTTACAGTTCTACACATACAGTATACCCCTTTTCTACTAAATTACTTCTGGTCTGGAACCGGGATTATTTGAACCTTGGTGTTGTCTAGCAAATCTGCCAGTGTTTTGACCAGTTTTGAGCCAAACCACTGTAATCAAGAATGCATCATCAATGGAGGGCATTGCTCAATGTATTTGTTGAAAGCATAAGCATGAGGCTGAATAACTTTCTCTCACTCCGGTGTACTAAAATATCTGTGTGCAGTCTGGTAACTTTGCTCTGGAGGTTCATATTGTTTAAAGGAAAACTCCAACATTTTGGGAAATTAGCTTATTTGCCATCTACCCTGGAGGTAGACAAGAAGATACATACCTATTTTCTTCTCTGTGCATGCAGTAGGAGTAGGAAGACACACCGTTAGCCTAGCTTAGCATCAGTCACTGGAAGTAGGTTCCTCCATTTTTTCTTCGTACTCCTACTGCATGCACAGAGAAGAAAAAGGTATGTATCTTCTTGTCTGACTCCAGGGTTCCCAAAATGTTGGAGTGTTAAGATACATACATTTTTCTTCTCTGTGCATGCAGTAAGTGTGCAGCTTTCTATTGTGGTGGTGGAGTGGGCTTTATGTGAATGTTGATTAGTGGTAGTTGAGCTATAATTATAATTATGTTTTCATTTCGGATGTATGGAGGCACTGTATGCTTGGATAAAGTTGTGAATGGAGATGTATTTATAATTCACATGTGATCCAGGGACGTAGCGGGGAGTGGGCTGTAATTGGTCGAGATACGTCACGTGGTGTCAGTGAAAGTAGTAAACAGGAAGTTGCGGGGAATTTGACAGCAGAGAAGGGAGACGAGTGGGAACTGGTGAGTGGATGTGTGTAAGCGATTTGTTTTAAGAATGATAGTAGTGTTGTGGTGGTTATTGATTGAATGTGTGTTTTGTTTCAAGGTTTGTAACCTGTTGGAGAAAGAATTAAAAGCTTTTGACAACTGAGTGGCATCCTGTCCATCCCTTCACCCCAGCTGCGGGAGTAAAGCAGCACAGTAAGAGTAGGAAGACGCGCACCGTTAGCCTAGCTTAGCGTCAGTCACTGGAAGTAGGTTCCTCCATTAGCCTAGTTCCCAACGTCTTCCTACTCCTACTGCATGCACAGAGAAGAAACATGTATGTATCTTCTTGTCTAACTCCTGGGTAGATGGCAAATAAGCTAATTTTCCAAAATGTTGGAGTTTTCCTTTAAAGTTAACTGGTTAACCTGCTTGATATAGGTTGGATACTAGCTTCTCACTTCTGTGTTGTTCACAATTTGACAATTGGACAAGCCCCTGTGTTGTGAAGGATCAGATTAAACCGAATATATATATTTATTTATGGATATATATTTAATAGTATTTGTATATCGTTTGATATCCCTTGTATATTCTTTGTACATATACACTGAATATCCCTTTAGTCTACTACAGCCCATAATAGTTCATTCTCTCATTGGACAAGAACCTGGCGCCAGCAGACAGGCCCCTTGAGTCAAGTTCAATAGTGCCGACGAACATGTCCCAACTAGCCCCGGTTCCGCGTAGGAATACGGCTACCGAAATACGAATGGTACTATTTGTTCACCGTGCATATAAATAGGGCGCAAGTAAAGTAGAACTTTTTTTTAGTCCATTAGTCCTTTACCCTCCAACCTAGTAACAGACGTGAAGCCTCACCCACGACCCACGTGTGGTGCAGTATGGCCTATTTGGCCCCAGAATAGGCATTGAGACCTCGTGTAAATTCATAGCTGAATTGTCATAGTTTGGCACTGTACCGTCGAGTGGGACGTATTTCTATTAAGTAATAATAGTCTATTATGTATGGTGCATCGTTCGGTTAAAGTTCTAAAGTGAACAGCACCCCCATCGTTTCCTCGCGTTATCTAGAGTCTTAACCAGGCTGGGCAGACCACGCGTGGTGCTTTCATCCGAGGAGTTCTGGGCGAGGACGAGTGGACCTGCACATTGGATTACCTACCCGGACGACTGCTGAGCCTATACGGCATGGAATATCTATTTGCTTTGGGTGCTTTGATTTGTGGAGCGGATAACAGCCAACGCCAGTGAGTGTTGGAATTACCCCCGAGAGGAGCCCAGGTGAGACGGCGCTCAACCCAGACCGAGGCCGCCTCGCTTCTCCTTCGTTGTGGACCTACAGCTACCGTCTACAAGAGGGCCCAAGTGTATTCATCTGTGGATCAAGATCCTGCGGGCACTGTTTTCTGTACCTGAATTCTCCCCAGGAATCGTTGGCCAGATGGGATGCAGCTGACGGCTCTCCAAACCCCCCCCCCCCCCTTACTGACTTACAACCAGCAGGACCCCTTTAGTATCCCGCTATAATCCTTAAGTACCATCGCTATAGTTTCCCTAAAGAACCAGGTTGTATACTTGCTTCCTGCGTAACCAGAGATTGGACATTCAGTGTTGATTTGCCTACGAATACTCATTTGCCTTACAAGTGCATTCAAATCATAAATGTAATTAAGTGAATGTTGTATATACCTTTTGCTATATTAAACCTTCGCCTGTTATATTTGTGTGGACCTGATTTCATATGTGGGAAAGTGTTCATCATACTTAGATATCGTGTACTGGATGGCCAGAAGTTAAAGTACATCAAGCGGTAGTGGTTTAATGATACCATACTTATCAATACAGTCAGGGAATTGTACCCCTCAGTTACAATTGGTCCTTCGAGCCGGAGGGTAACTAGTGTAATATTAATATAGTGTTATTAATATTGAAATGGCCTATGATGAACACTCCACGAAACGGTCCTCCTAACGTAGAACGCCCGCGGCGCAGACGACAGACACCTCAGTACTTAGAGGATTACGCTGTCAGTCAACTACCTAGCCTTCTACAGACGGTAAATGCGGTAAAAGTAGAAAGTAAAATTATGTCTGACCTTAACGACCAGGTTACCCCGACCACAGAGGCCCTAGTGGGTTCTAATGTAACTGACCAAGCTCACGGTGGGGACCAGGAGGGAACAGACATGCCTTTACCCCCCGCCAATACCGAAGAAGTAGTCCCCGACCAGCTCCGGGAGGAAGACAACCCTCCAGAGGTGGAACCCTGCACGGAACAAGATGAGGAGAGCGCCGAGGAGATAGAGCTCCAGGACTCCCCAGCGAGGACAGCCAGGAGCGGCTCACCTCTACAAGCGTCTTCCCCCAGCGAGGCGGAGAGGATGCTGTCACAGGCGTTCCTCGTCAGCCTGACAGCCTCTACCGAACGCGATCGACTCCAGGGTGAACGCGATCGACTTCAGGGTGAACGCGATCGACTCCAAACACAGCAACGGAGCGAAGAAGAGCACATACGCCTGGAGATGAGACGCCTTCAGACGGAAGAGAATATGGCAAGAGACCGGTCCGACACCCAGCGCGCCGCTGACGGTGCCCAAAGGGAAGCAGAGCGCGACATCGCTCTCATCCAGCGCGAAGCCGAGCGCGACAGACTACAAGCCGAGCGCGACAGACTACAAGCGCAGCTAATGGAGCAGCTGATCACCAAGGCAACACCCTCTCCCTCCGCCAGGGGTTCAAGGGCCTCGTCGAGACAACAGTCAAGGGCAGCATCCCCTAACCGACCAAGCGACCCTGAACTTGACCACCAGAGAGAGCCTATACCCCCCGCAGACCCCCTTCCCCGACCGGTCCAAGCGAGACCCAGCTACAAGGAAGGAGCAGCATACACTGCGGAGAGGCTAAATAAACGACTACAGGATCTAGAGGACCTGACAGAAGAAGAAGAGGGAGAGGAGGAGAACCAAGCCCGACGACAGCACAGTACTCCACCGGACAAGGAGGTCCAGTACAGCCCAGGCTATACCCCCGCGGCGCTGCGCTACAGACCCCCGACTCTATTCACGGGTGAGCATGACGCACGACCAGCCCCGAGGAACAGCACCTGGACCAGCGGGCCATGGTACCCTGCCGGTACCAGCCCACAGAGAGGCGCAAGAGGAGACTCGCCTAGGAGGCCTCTCTCCCAACGCTCACCGATGTGCCAGCCATCCACGGCGTCATACATTGGCACACCGACGTTTCCAGACTTCACCCATGAGAATCGAGCACAGTACACGGAGCTCCGGATGTGCTTAGAGACAATGATGGTGGATGCCGTTGACGAACGCCACAAGTATGCAATATTACTGAAGCACCTGAAAGTACCCCGAGCGCACAATATAGCGCTAGCCTATGCCACCTCTACGACCCCATACACCGCGGCTCTAGCAGCGCTGGACCAGAGATATGGACGTATATGGGATTACGTAATCCAAGAGATAAGGCATATTGACCGCCTACCCCCAGCAACAGACAATCGCTCACTAGACGACCTGTCTATAAAAGTGCAGTCCCTGGTAGGGATGCTGGGAGCGCAACGAGAAAAGGGTATGCACGAGCTATACGCCAACTCTAACGTCGAGAGGATTTTAGAGAAGCTGCCGCCCGCCAGACAAGAGCGCTTTAGGCGGCAAAGAGACCACCGTGATCCTAACGGTCCCGAACCATCCCTCCTCGATTTAGCCGACTTCCTGACGAGAGAAGTCAGCAGCCTACGCTTGGATACATTCGTGCGGAGCACACCAAGCTCCAGAGAGGGACCTAGGAGAGTAAACGATGGAAGAAGATCAGTGACTGTCATGCACCAATCAGAATCAGTACCGAGCAGTAAGAACCACAGTACCCCCTCGAGAAAAGAGAAGTGGAAGATGGTGTGCCCGTACTGCGAGAAGGAACACTGGCTGTCACAATGTGACCTGTTCAAGAAGATGAATGCAGAAGAAGTGAGTCAATGGATAAAGTCCAACAGGCGCTGTTACCGATGTGCGCGCAGTCACATGGCAGCCGAGTGCCGCCTAAAGAAGAGGTGCAGTTGGTGTGACGGAGCCCACCTAGATGTCCTACACGACAGTAACAGAAGAAAGCCTGCACCTGCACCATCGAGCAGCACAAAGGCAAGTGTCATGTACATTGACCCCGCCAGCAGCAGCGGCGCCCAGGTGCTCTTAAAGGTAGTCTGTGTAACATTGAGCCACCAAGATAAAGTCATGGACACTTACGCCGTCCTTGATGACGGGTCAGAGAAGACCCTTCTCCTCGCATCCGCTGCGGCCCAGCTGGGACTGCGGGGGAGCGAGAACCAGATGACGATTCGGACAATAAGAAGAGATTTAAAGACGATAAAAGGCGAGAATGTCTCCTTCACTATCGCAGCAAGCGGGCAGCCAGAGAGACGGTATAGGATTACAAATGCTTTCACCAGCCAAGAAATAGGACTATCACAGTACACCTACCCCATCGCCAAGCTGATGGATAAATATGTGCACCTGCGTCAACTACCTATCCCGCTCATAGACGGCGCCACCCCGACCCTGCTGATAGGCTCCGACCATGCAGACCTCATAGTCCCGATAGACCGGGTCCATACAGGACCCAGAGGCTGTCCTGCAGCAGTCGAGACCCGCCTAGGATGGACACTACAAGGCCCCCTCGCTAAATCTCTCAACCGAACAGCAGCCACTAGCTGCCTCCACTCCAGAGTGACAGAAGAAGACACCACTCTCCTGCAGCATGTCGAGAGGCTATGGACACTAGAGACAATGCCCTTTAAGAACGAAAAGAAAGACATTCGTTCTAAAGAAGACATTTACGCCATAAACCTCCTCGAGCAAGGGACAAAGAGAGTCACAGTCGGCGGAGTGATGAGATACGCAACTCCACTCCTGAGGCGAGAGGGAATGCCCACCTTTCACGCCACGAAAGAAGCTACGGAGCGGTATCTATTGAACACAGAGCGGCGCCTAGCCAAAGACCCCACTCAAGAGAGTGTGTACCGCGCTGAGATTGAGAAGCTAATCACAGCGGGACACGTAAAGAAGATTGACTGGCGACGCCGTGCGCTGCTCCGCGCCTCTCTGATCAAAGACGGCTTTGATCTCCGGCAGCAGGCCAGCAGCGACCCGCAAGTACTGCGCAGCCTCTCCCCCGTGGACAAGGCCGCCAGTAGCGAGACCTGGATGGCAACCATCCCAGGAGAAGCCCAAGAAATGACACTAGGACTAGTCTGGCCCTTCAAAACAGACCCGCTCCACTATAGACACAAACCCCTGACCACGGAGCAGGGAAGGTCGACGGCGATACCGACCACCAGACGGAGTGTGTACAGAACACTCGCCAGACAATATGACCCGTTGGGATGTATTCTACCTTACACCACCAGGGCAAAGATGATTGTACGAGCACTATGGGACAAGGACCAGGGCTGGGACGACCCAATACCCGCACACCTTGCCTCCACAGGGAGAGAGTGGGAGACGGAACTCCGCTCACTCCCAGGCGTCAACATACGCCGCAGCTACTTCCCACCCACAGTGAGGCCAGAGACATGCAAGATGGATCTACACGTCTTCAGCGACGCCTCCGAAGTAGCCTATGGATCTGTGGCCTACTTGCGTGCCCAAGAGAAGGGAGGAGAGATACACACCGCTTTCATCCTGGCTCGCTCAAGAATAGCCCCACGAAAGCAACAATCTATCCCGCGTCTAGAGCTCTGCGCAGCCCTAGCAGGAGCGCATCTAGCCACGTTAATCCAACGTGAACTCACCATCCCGGTGCAAAGAACAATCTTGTGGTCAGACTCTACGACAGTACTCACATGGATCAAGTCTGATTCATGCAGATACAAGGTCTTCGTGGGAGTCAGAGTCACAGAGATTCAAGAGTTAACAGAAGCAGCGAGCTGGCGGTATGTGGACACCAAACACAACCCAGCTGACGTCATCACCCGGGGAATGTCCCTAGATGACCTCACCCGTCACAACATCTACAGTGACGGACCAGAGTTCCTCAAGCTCCCGGAAGAAGAGTGGCCTACGCCCACCCCACGGGAAGCGAGTAAAGAGGAGGCTGAAAACAAGAAACCTATGTTCTGTGGGTTGAGCACAGTCGCCTCCACAGACCCCAACATAGATGATTGCCTCACCCTACGGGGTGCGCAGCTGGAGACATTCCTGTGGCACCACCCAGAGATTCAGCCCACCACTGACATTTCAGCAGCTGACTACGAAGAAGCAGAACTTCTTCTACTACAACGAGCCCAGAGAGACTCGTTCCCCGATGAGCTAGACTGTCTACAGGGAGGAAAGCCCGTCCCATCAGACAGCAGACTGCTCCACCTGGCACCCGAGAGTGACGCCCATAATCTCATCAGAGTGGGTGGTCGTCTGCGGAGAGCCCCCGACCTACCGGATGACGTTAAGTACCCGATAGTCTTGAACAGCCGACACAAGGTCACAGAGCTGATCATAAAGAAATACGACGAGGATGTGCACCACGCAGGAGCAGAGAGAGTCTTCGCGGAGATCAGACGTCGCTATTGGATACTTCAAGGGAGAGAAGCAGTGCGACGCTTCCAGCGAACCTGTCTAGACTGCCGAAAGTGGCGCGCGCAGCCCAGCATACCCCGGATGGCTGACCTACCTCGCTGTCATCTCCGACTCGGCGACAAGCCCTTTCACTCCACAGGCATGGACTGTTTTGGCCCGTTGTATATAAAGAAAGGAAGAGGAACCGAGAAGCGGTGGGGTATTGTATTCAAATGCATGACCACCAGAGCGATACATATCGAACTCCTTCCAACCATGAGCACAGACTCATTCCTTATGGCCTTCCGAAGATTCACATTGCGGAAAGGAAAACCGTCTACATTGTTGTCTGATCACGGGACAAACTTCAAAGGCGGAGAAAGAGAGCTGAGAGAGAGCTTCCAAGCTATGGGCCCAGAATTTAAGACCCACCTCGCTCCATCCCAGATTGACTTCCAGTTTAATCCCCCGAACGCACCCCACTTCGGTGGAACCTGGGAACAAGAAGTACGTCCTATAAAGACAGCCCTGTACGCCGTGCTTGGGGCCCAGACTGTGGCGGAAGAAGTCCTAATGACAGTCCTCACGGAGATCGAGGGAGTATTGAACTCCAAGCCCCTCGGTCACGTCTCAAGTGATGTAGCAGATGTCGACCCAGTCACCCCCAACACACTCTTGATGGTGCGGCTGGACCCCGCGCTACCCCAGACAATGTACAGGCCTGAAGAAGCGAACGGCCGAAGAATGTGGAGGTACAGTCAAGTACTGGCTGACAAGTTTTGGAATAGCTTCCTACTCCACTATCTACCGTCTCTACAGACCCGCCAGAAGTGGGTAAAAGAGAGAGACAATTTGACAGAAGGAACAGTCGTCATGATTATCGACCAGTCACTACCCAGAGCTATGTGGCCGGCTGGCCGCGTAAGCAAAGTGATCACCGGTGCCGATGGCAAGGTCCGAGCAGCTGAAGTGCTCGTCCAAGGGCGAACTTACACACGACCCGTGGCGAGGCTAATAGAACTGCCAAGACTCCCAGACACTATCGATGACGACCATGACCCCACGACTTTGTGAGTTGACTGACCCTTACAGCGGACCTTGAGTGGTAGACAGTGCGGTTAATCTGTCTCTGCTTAGCTAATTAGATGGGACTAATTAGGGGACGGCTGTTGTGAAGGATCAGATTAAACCGAATATATATATTTATTTATGGATATATATTTAATAGTATTTGTATATCGTTTGATATCCCTTGTATATTCTTTGTACATATACACTGAATATCCCTTTAGTCTACTACAGCCCATAATAGTTCATTCTCTCATTGGACAAGAACCTGGCGCCAGCAGACAGGCCCCTTGAGTCAAGTTCAATAGTGCCGACGAACATGTCCCAACTAGCCCCGGTTCCGCGTAGGAATACGGCTACCGAAATACGAATGGTACTATTTGTTCACCGTGCATATAAATAGGGCGCAAGTAAAGTAGAATTTTTTTTTAGTCCATTAGTCCTTTACCCTCCAACCTAGTAACAGACGTGAAGCCTCACCCACGACTTACGTGTGGTGCAGTATGGCCTATTTGGCCCCAGAATAGGCATTGAGACCTCGTGTAAATTCATAGCTGAATTGTCATAGTTTGGCACTGTACCGTCGAGTGGGACGTATTTCTATTAAGTAATAATAGTCTATTATGTATGGTGCATCGTTCGGTTAAAGTTCTAAAGTGAGCAGCACCCCCATCGTTTCCTCGCGTTATCTAGAGTCTTAACCAGGCTGGGCAGACCACGCGTGGTGCTTTCATCCGAGGAGTTCTGGGCGAGGACGAGTGGACCTGCACATTGGATTACCTACCCGGACGACTGCTGAGCCTATACGGCATGGAATATCTATTTGCTTTGGGTGCTTTGATTTGTGGAGCGGATAACAGCCAACGCCAGTGAGTGTTGGAATTACCCCCGAGAGGAGCCCAGGTGAGACGGCGCTCAACCCAGACCGAGGCCGCCTCGCTTCTCCTTCGTTGTGGACCTACAGCTACCGTCTACAAGAGGGCCCAAGTGTATTCATCTGTGGATCAAGATCCTGCGGGCACTGTTTTCTGTACCTGAATTCTCCCCAGGAATCGTTGGCCAGATGGGATGCAGCTGACGGCTCTCCAAACCCCCCCCCCCCCCCCTTACTGACTTACAACCAGCAGGACCCCTTTAGTATCCCGCTATAATCCTTAAGTACCATCGCTATAGTTTCCCTAAAGAACCAGGTTGTATACTTGCTTCCTGCGTAACCAGAGATTGGACATTCAGTGTTGATTTGCCTACGAATACTCATTTGCCTTACAAGTGCATTCAAATCATAAATGTAATTAAGTGAATGTTGTATATACCTTTTGCTATATTAAACCTTCGCCTGTTATATTTGTGTGGACCTGATTTCATATGTGGGAAAGTGTTCATCATACTTAGATATCGTGTACTGGATGGCCAGAAGTTAAAGTACATCAAGCGGTAGTGGTTTAATGATACCATACTTATCAATACAGTCAGGGAATTGTACCCCTCAGTTACACCCTGTTTGTTAAAACCACTTGTTTTAAGTCATAACAGAAAAGGGGACACCACACAGCAAAGAACTTGGTTAAATTGTTTTCATTTAGATTAGATCACATGTGTCAAATCCAGCCTGCCTGGCATTTTCATCCGGCCCTCAGACTGAATTTGCTTATCAATTCATTTTGGCCCACTGCCTCGCCTACAGTAGGCGCAATTCAACTGGCCTGTGAAAGAAATCAAGCGCACCTCGCGCAAATGCATTTTTCTGTCTTTTCCTTTCCCATTTACCAGTAATTCAAAATCCCCTACCTTATCAGAGAGAGACATGTACTGTATATTAGGCCGCTTTCTTCACGGGACCATAGCTGCATGAACCACAGACGAAGCTAGGAGCGATAATAGTTGCAGCAAAGACTGGAGACTTGGGAGCAGCCAGAAATCCTCACCTGTGAGAGGTCTATGAAGTAGCTAGTTATCTAACAAACATTCTGTCGGATTTCCAAATGTAGAATACTAGCGACAATTAGGCTGGCTAAGCACAACCGTAGCTTCTACCTAACAGCTTGACACTGAGGAACAGTAAAGAGAGGGAAGCCAGCGTGGAGAGCATCTCAGCCAATCACAGCACGATACTGGATAAAGGGCTACATCTGCTCCTCCCTCCCCATCAACATGGACCCCCTGCAATTTGCATACCGCCCCAACAGGTCCACGGAGGACGCCATAGCCCATGTGCTGCACACAGCAGCATCACACCTGGACAAGAGGCAGGGGAACTATGTGAGAATGCTATTCATCGACTACAGCTCGGCATTCAATACCATAGTCCCCTCCATACTCATAGCCAAGCTCAGGGACCTGGGCTTGAACTATGACCTCTGCCAGTGGGTCTTGGACTTCCTGACGGGCAGACCCCAGGTGGTGAGAGCAGGCAACTGCACCTCCTCATCCATCACCCTCAACATAGGGGCCCCCCAGGGCTGTGTTCTGAGTCCCCTCCTCTACTCCCTGTACACACACGACTGTGTGGCTCAGCGGAGTAGCAATACAATCATCAAATTTGCTGACGACACAGTGGTGGTGGGCCTGATCTCTGCCAACGACGAGAGGGCCTACCTGGAAGAGGTCAAGGTCCTGGCGGGATGGTGCCAGGAAAACAGCCTCTCCCTGAACGTCAGCAAAACAAAGGAGATGATTGTGGACTTCAGGAGGTCGGGGGTCAAGGACTACAGCCCCCTCAGCATCGACGGGGCACCGGTTGAGAGAGTCAACAGCTTTAAGTACCTCGGAGCCTACATATCCGAGGACTTGACATGGACCACACACATTGACAGTGTTGTGAAGAAGGCACGACAACGCCTCTACTTCCTCAGGCGCCTAAGGAAGTTCCAAGTCAGTCAGAAGATCCTTAAGAACTTCTACTCATGTACAATAGAGAGCATCTTGACTGGCAACATCACCTCCTGGTTTGGGAATAGCACTGCACAAGACCGAAGCAGACTACAAAGAGTGACACGTTCAGCCGAACGCACAATTGGAGGGGGGCTCCCCACCCTCCAGAACATTTACAACAAGTGTTGCAAGGGCAAGGCTAAGAGAATCATTAAAGACTCCAGTCACCCGAACAACTGCCTCTTTGAACTGCTGTGGTCAGGCAAGCGATACCGGAGTCTCAAGGCGAGCACAGAAAGACTCAGAAGAAGCTTCTATCCCCAGGCCATCAGGCTGCTAAACGAACAATGAACACTACACAACAACAACCACCAAACGCACATAGCACACACATCCACACGCACACACTCACTTTAAATAAACACACTGTAGCACCCACTCCACACACTTTATAGCACACACCCACTTTAAACAAACACACTGTAGCACCCACTCCCCACACTTTATATTTATTGATGAAGGATTGCACTACAACTCGTACACCTTACTGTAAATTGTACCTAAATTGTACCTCATCCCATTTCTGCTTTGCACTATATAGTACTGTACATTAGTACACTGCATAGTATTGTATATTATATGGTAACTCAGTTACGTCTATTCTGCATCGAACATTGTACATATGTCTATACTGAACACTGTGACCTCATTTTCTACTTCTAAATTACATGCTATACTATGTTATTTGATACTATCTTGTCTAGCACAGTCTCTGGAGCGTAACAGTAAGAAGCATTTTGTATGAAAGTATTCTGTACTTCTGTATGACATTTATTAAAGAAACTTGAAACTTGAAACTTGATAGCAGTTATGCTATGGGGTGGGGTTTTGAGCTAAACTCCCTTGGGGATAGTTAGGATGTGGCCCAGATGCCACCACACTGGCCACGTATTCTGTTGTAAGACTACTGGTCTTGTTTCCCTGTTTCTGCATACTGTGGTCCCTCAAGCTCTGCCCTCATTTCTTGATCCTCCAATCACAGCTGTTGCTTCTCTCTGAAAAGAAATACTAAGATTTATAAAACCATGCGTACACCTACATATATGCAAATACTCTTTATGAATCCCATTCAACTAGAAATTGTGCGGCACATCAACAAACCTAAAGTCCCACCCTGTTAACAATGACAAATGAAAACAGTAATGTTAGTAGTCTATTATCTGAGAAGTTGATTAAATAGGATATAATTTTGAAGGCTTGCCGGCATCACCCTACCAGACCACGTGAGCGGATCGGCGCGGCCGAGAAATCCGCCCTTCGCTCTTTAAATGTTGGTCCGCTCCGCTAATCACTCATGTTGACCCCGCCCCCAAGTCGCTCTCCGCTCGCTCCCCGCTCACCTTGAATCGAGCGCTCCCCGCTCCCCGCGCCAGATCGCTCGGCAGTTTTTTTTCTTCTTTTTTTGGAGCATGGTGTAAATGAGCTCAAACTACAACAGTCTACACCCCCTGGGCCCCTTAACAATTGTTTGTATTGAGCCGCATTGTAATTGTAGCCATTCTGCAATGTTAAATAACGTTGTTTATCCATTCACTATCTCTATTAAGCGATGATAGGCTAGCCGAGCCACAATGCTATGGTCGCTGCCATTAACGTTAGCATGTAAGCTAACGTCAACAACAATGGCGTCGATATACTTTTTCTAACTGGAGTGAGTGTGGGCGTCTCTACAGTGACAAAGCCTGAACGAACAGCCTATCACAGGTTCACCCTTCTCATTGGTTGAAAATGGCCTTCATGTTTGTACATCGCCATCTGTTGCTTTGGCATTGTACTGCATGTATATATTACATCAGTGTTAAACCACTGTGAGCGGCCTGGAGTGGATTGGAGCGGAGGAGAACTCTCGCTCCGGACGTCGCGCCGACTCATTTTAAAACCCACTCCTCGCTCACGTCAAAACCGGCCGCTCCGCGCCCCGCGCCGCTCACGCTCCGATCCGCTCACATGCACTGCACCCTACTAATACAATTGATAAGAAGCCATAGTGGCAATAAACATCTGAATCAATGTCATAATCCACTAAATATCTGAACCATAACCGTTAAGCAAATGTTTATTTAAATCACTGTTACGAGGCTGGGGGATAGAACCCAATATGCGGAAAGACCGGAGAGCACCGAAACTGCAGAATGACTGGTGAATGGAGGAAACGGAGACGACAGTTTGCTCTTCTTAGATACTATGATCCATTTATTAGAGAATCACTAGAGCCATGAAATATAGTTCAGGAACAAACTAAACATAAGGCACAGCAGCGCTGGCACTATATACAAAACGAACTGAGAACACGAGAAAACAAAGATGCACAAAATGGAATACTAAACTTACTTACTTACTCAATACAAAAACAGCAAGGCAAGGGAGATGACAGGAGACACAACGGGCAGGGGAACACGGAGGTAACTGGAGGAAATGACGCCACGACGAGGAGAGGGAGACACGCACATATATACACCCACTAATTAAGGTTGGCAACACCTGGCCAGGCCAGTCTAACACACAATATAAACCGACTAAACACATAAGCAAAGAATACAACCAGACAGGGGAAACATCACACCAGGGAAGGGAACGTCAACAACGACAACACACATAATGAAATCATATTAAACAAACAATTAATAACATTATTTACATTTATCAGTACCGGCAAGTTGGCCGCCTGCACAATCTTATAGACCATCTGATGGTACCCACTAGAGGGTGCCATGAGACTGGAGGGAGGTAGGACTCCAATGTTTCTTCTCCCATCACAGCCCAACAGAGGGCTGAGTATGGGATCGTTACAAATCACAACCTTTGTGTGGGAAGGGCGTACACACTTTAATTACACACTGTGTTACGGATGCTGGTATTTATGTATGGGGTTTATGTTAGGGGTGTTATGTATGTAGGCATGTATTGTGTTGGTTCTGTCTAGGGTGACCAAACGTCCCGATTTGTGCGGGACAGTCCCGCATTTCAGCTCTCTGTCCCGCATGCCGCAAGAGAAGAATATTGTCCCGCATTTTAATAAGTGTCCCGCAATTATTATAATTTTTTTTAATTATTATTATTATTAATTATTATTGTTTTTGTCCTCTCATTAATCCCCAAAACATGCACTAATGCACGCACCGCAAGTACTACATACGTAACGTTATGTAACATAGCCTATAGTCTAACCAGCACAAGCGCATTATATATACCTGGCGCAAGCTGTTTATTTCCGGTCACTCAAGTTGCGCTGCAATAAACAGATCGCGCCAGGTACTGTCTACGGTATATATGCAAGCTGTTATTGGCTATTGGTTATTGGTTATTGGTTATTGGGGGATGACGTGACTGTATGCAAGGTCTACCCCATACCATGCGTCTGGCACTGACAAGTCCAAAAGCTTGTCGTTTGTTATTGGCACAACCAATTTAAAATTAGAAACGGTAAAGGATCATGAAATATCAAACAGCCACATACATACTCTAGGTACCATGCGGGCGAAGACTGGTCTGTTAGAGGAGAGTGTTGCGGTCAGATCCCTGGTCTCAATGAAATCAGCTCAGATGGACAAGTTGAAGCTGCTGTTCCGCAACGTTCACACAATCGGGAAGAAAGGAAGACCCTTCACCGACTATTTGTGGATGTGCGAGTAAGTATTAGACAAACTAACATGTATTATTAAACTAATATTACGGTGTTTGTTAGCTAGCCACATTCATTTAACATTAAGAAGCATACAGGCTCCAGACTAACACAGCCCAGTCGCAAATACTCAGCACCATGGACAGCTGCCCCAGATCTCTCTCTCTCTCTCTCTCTCTCTCTCTCTCTCTCTCTCTCTCTCTCTCTCTCTCTCTCTCTCTCTCTCTCTCTCTCTCTCTCTCTCTCTCTCTCTCTCTCTCTCTCTCTCTCTCACACACACACACACACACACACACTGAATAGAGGACTAGACATCGAAGCAAATATTGGTAACACTTTATATCACAGTTCTCTACAATTTAATTAATTAAGTTTGTACTTGTCTGGGTGGGTGGGATGTTCAGGTGGGGACAGATGTTATTGGATTAGATGTTATTTTATCACACACCACACTACTGACACTTTGGATTAGATGTTATTTTAGCACACACCACACTACTGACATTTTGGATTAGATGTTATTTTAGATGTTTCTGTTCAAATAAAATCATATGTCCAAACAAATGCTTGCAGTTACATTGTCCAATGACCTATATTTATTACTTTTTGGGTGGGGGCGCGAGTGCGGGGATTTTTGGCTGGTGAAAATGCTGAGTGACTAGTGACTTGGGAAAACCACTAGCCACAGTGGCTAGTGAGCCAAAAAGTTAATGTCAAGCCCTGAATACATGTATGCACTTCAGTATCACATTACAAGAGAGATCACAGGGTTCATGTATCTTAACTCTATATAGCCATATAACCTCTAGGAGTCGGTAGGTAATTTAACAGCATGTTGGATTGTGGTATTCTTCTATACAGTGATTATGAGTATAATAAGCAATTAATACACAACACTATTGTGTTTTTAATACATTACATTCTTATATTTTGATCAAAATGAATACATTATGTAAACATGATTATTGTATACATATTCATTACTGTGCACAATTTCAACAAATGTCCCGCAAAATCGACACGCTGTCCTGCATTTGGATCATAGATTTGGTCACCCTAGTTCTCTCTTGTTTTTGTCTTCCCCTGTCTACATGTCTATTTTTCCCAGATGCATCCTCTGGTTCCAGTCCCCAGCACCACCTGGTTGCAATCAGCACTCCAGTTCCCCAGCACCACCTGTCCCAATCTGCAACCAACCTCCACACTCCTTCATATATCCCAGTTTGTATTCAGTTCTCTCTCTCAACACGCAGCCAGACAGCTAGCGAGACAGACAGCTAGCGAGACAGACAGCTAGCCATCCAGTCAGACAGCCAACCAGCCAGTCAGACAGCCAGCCAGGCAGTGAAGTTGGTTCTCTGAGTCTACTCCAGTCCCTCATGAAATATGACTTGTCTTCTTTCACCCCCATGTGAATCTCTCTCACATATAATTTCTCTCTCTCTCTTGCTGTGTCACTTTCCCTTTTTATCCCTCTCTTGTGCACAGGCTTGTGCGCTCTCTTTCTCTCATCTCCCCCATTGAGAGCGCCCCCATGACACTCAAGCCCCGTTTGAAGCATTGGTTAGCTAGTAGCTACCAAGACGCTCACTAGCAGCTGATCTCTCATGAGGAGCACAGAAGACGTCAACATTTTATGAAGAGATGCATCTCAGAAATATATCATTCACTGGATTTAATCTGTGACTAAACCTTTTCAGCCATCTGGCCTTCATCAATGTGTAAAGTCAAAGAACTGCCTTCCAGATGCTAACGTTCTGTCCCCCATTGAGGGTTGGACACCAATCAATCTGTCAATCAATTCAATCCATCTATTCTCCTCTCGCTCCCTCATACATCTTGCATAATTATCTCTCTCTTCCAAGCACTGAGCCTGTCTTGCTTCTTTCAATCTCTCATAACCTTCTTAGTACTCTCTCTCTCTTTCTCCTTCTCTCTTCCCCCTCCCTCTTTCTTTCTCCCTCTCTCACCCCTCCCACTCTCCATCTTTATCTCTCTCCCTTTCTCCTTCTATCCCTCCCTCCCCCTCTCTTTCTCCCTCTCTCTCCCACCCTCCCCGATTTTCTCCCACTCTCTTTCTCCCTCTCCTTCCCTCTCTCATCATCCCCTCTCTCACCCCTCATCCCCCCCTCTGTGTGTCTGCAGTGAGTGCAGTGTTAATAATTCAGACTGTCTATAATCTGAGGCTGTAAATAGTTAATCAGGAGCAGAGCTGGGTGATGGCACCTCTTCCCCCCGCTGCACCCCATTCTCTCTCCCTACCTTCCTCCCGCCCTGCACCTCTTCCTGTCCATATACTGTACATCCAAGTCAGTCTGAATTGTGCACACACTCTTTTAAAATGCTTTAAAATCTAACCTTAAAATTTTTTACACAAAATGTCACATGCTCTCTTTCTCTGCCCATGTTTCTCTCTTTCTCTGCCCATGTTTCTCTCTTTCCTCTAATTCTGAATCACCCACTTTCTGTAGTCTCTCTCTCTCTCTCTCTCTCTCTCTCTTTCTTTCTCTCTCTCTCTCTCTCTCTCTCTCTCTCTCTCTCTCTCCTCCTCTCTCTCTCTCTCTCCTCTCTCTCTCT